>NC_030825.1:41758673-41876173 GCF_001704415.2 Capra hircus
CTATGTTCTAGCCACACAGGTTATATAGTAGTATGTGGCTTTGGAAGGTGAAATAAAAGATATATATATATATAAGTTAGAGTTGAAAAACAACTTAAGATTTTTGTGGTGACAATTGAAAGATTTGTCAATATGTAATTTATAAGTTTGAAACATAAAATTTGTTAATACTCTTTTATCAATAATGGTAATAGAGAATAGGCTGTGAAATATAATTTTGATATTTTCAAGTTTAGAAAACAGTTCTGTAAATTTGAATATATGACGGAGGTCATCTGTTAGCACCATGTCATATAACAGCATTGTAGACTTCCTCCCGTTGCCTTTTCAAAGCTTTAATTTGCTTTTTAAAAAGATTATTTTTTTTCAAATGAAAAGCAGGTAGATGTGAGTTCTGATTTTATCCATCTCCTGCCTCACATGAGGATTATAAATAAGATGAAGCAATTTAAAAGCTAGAAATACTCATCTATAAAATTATAGTAGAATTTTCCAAGGATTAGGCTCCATAGATTTCTCCTAGGGTATTCGTGTCGGCAGTGCCTTAGAGTTGAAAGTATCCTGTGACAAGGCTTTTATGTGTTACTTTAGTAACTAAATTCTCTTGAGTAAGGATGGAAGATGGGTATTACTTGTGTTGAAATTTGCGTTATAACTAGAGTGCATTGTGACCATTTCTGCTTATGCATTTTTGAAGCTCTCAGGCAGCTCTTTATAGTCTTTAATGTGCATGTGAATTCTCTGGGGCTATGGTTAAAATACAGATTCTGATTCAGCAGGTCTGGGGAGGCCCTGAGAGTCTGCACTTGTGAAGTGTTCTCCAGGGATGCTGGCACTGCTTGGTCCTTGAACTAAACAGGATTCTAAGAGTCATACATCCTTGGAACTCCACTGTTTGGCTTAAGAATCATGTCTTGCTCTTTCTCAACATCCTCCTCACCTCAGAAGGAAGTCTCATTATGTCTAGGTTTGTGCCTTTTAAAAATTGGCTGTTAATGGCTATGTCCTTTTTTTTTTAAAACAGCAAAACACCGAATTGCACATAAACCTCACTCCAAACCAAAAACTTCAGATATTTTTGAAGCAGAATTTGCAAATGATCTAAAATCCAAGGATCTGCTTGCTGATAAGGAACTGTGGGATCGACTTGAAGAACTAGAGAGACAAGAAGAATTGCTGGGTGAAATTGATATTGATAGGTACCTAATGACAAATTTCCTTACACACATTTCCTTATAAAATATGTGCCCCTTGAATAAAATACAGAAAAGCACATTATCCTAAAATATCAATAACCCTACCACTCTAAGGCAAATATTAATTCTCTAGAATATTTTCCTTTAGGTCAGTGTGTTCATGCACATGCCCCATACATGTGTGTATAATAGAAATACTTAATATACCTGTTTCTTATTATAGGATTTCAGCCATATTTTGTATAGTTAATTAAGATATACCAGATATTTTATATATTACATTTTAAATAAGTTATTTTTTTACTGTAGTCAAGATAATGTAGTATGTTTAAATGGCTTGTTAAAAAGAAAAATATGCATTCAGTTTAAGTTTGTGGCTATAACATGTTTATCCTTGCTTTCCTTTGCAAACTTTTTTGTTTATTGAGCAAGTAGTTTGTAATCTGGGCTTCCCTGGTGGCTAAGTGGTAAAGAATCTGCCTGCAAAGCAGGAGATGAGGGTTTGATCCCTGAGTCAAGAAGATTCCCTGGAGAAGGAAGTGGCAACTCACTCCAGTATTCTTGGTTGGAGAATCCCAGGGACAGAGGAACCTGGTGGGCTATGATCCATGAAGTTGCAAAAGAGTCTGATATGACTTAGCAACTAAACAACAACAAAGTTTGTAATCTGGTCAAGTAGTTATAAGTATGGAAAACTTGACCCAATTGCCATTTGAAATACACATTAGTGCTTGCTCAGAATTGTCAGAGTGCTTAGTGAAAGGTGTTACTATAGAAGTTGCTATATTATTTTACTTAAATGATATGCAGAGTTAGTTACTGTGAAAAATAAGACACAGAATATTTTTTTCACTATAATTTCACCTGTACTTAGGTCTTTTTAATTAACTGATACTGTTTCATTTTTGTAAATCAGTTTTGAATCTTGTGATTTTCTTCATTGTGATTCTTTTTCAACTTTTGCATGTTGTTTCCATTCTGTTGCATTTCTGCTTTTGTTATTTTTATAAGGTCCTCAAATTCTTTGTAGAATGAAGCATGCGAAATGTGTATATATGTGTATAAATCATGTACATATGTAGAAGTCTTATTTAAAAAATTTTAACAATACATGCTTATAAAATATTTTGTTATGAAAATAGAAAATTAGAATATGTTACAGTTCTGTGGCTGTAATTTCTGGTCTTCAAATAGAGATAATATTCTCTGTGAATTTTGTGCTAATTTATGATGATTGTTCTATTTTTATTGTATTTTATTTTATATGGCCAATATCTTTCTTGCAAAGATAAAAACATATTCTACTTATGTTTGAATAGCTACAGTATAGAATTAGCACAGAACCATTTTTTCATTCATTTAAAAACATTTTTATTAACCTAGACATCTAGTTTAAAAATATTCTATGCAAAACCTTATTTTTTACCTATTGAAATTAACTGAAAAAAATTCTAATGTGTTTGTTTGACCTTATTTTCTTTTTCTTTACTGTTAATAGTAAGCCTGATACTGTGATTGCAAATGGAGAAGATATGTCCTCTGAAGAGGAAAAGGAAGATCAGAACATAAATGTGAATATGATGCATCAAGTAACAGACTCTCTCGCCCTCAGCAATTGTTATAACAGTCTTACAAATTCAGAACTCTTCAATGGTCAAGTGAATAGTCCATTGAACTATTCAGTGAATGGTTCAAATTCTTACCACAGTAATGAAGATGATGATGATAATGATGATGGTGGTGATAATGAAAATGATCACGATACCTTAGGGGCTGAAGATAATTCTATACCAACAATATATTTTTCTCACACTGTCGAACCTAAGAGGGTTTGTATACTTTTAACTTTACTAGTTTTTTCATATGATTTGAATATTAATAATCATCTACAATGCTCTTTGAAAGAACGGTATTAACAGGGATTAATATTGTTGATAGTGCCAAATAAGAAAATCATCTTTTGTCTCTTGTTATGACCAGTTTTATCTAAAAGAGAAAAAGAAAAGTTTAGATAGTTAGCTGGTATTGATTGGTATGTTGTTCTCTTGGAGCCGCAATACAATTTGAAATTTGGTGGTCGGGAAGGAGATCAGATGAGTATTTGTGTATATTTATGATGAAAGTAACTGGCATTAGTTAAATTTTTAATTATATCAGGTTATTTCTGTGTGAGCATATAATGAATAGCGTGACAAGCAAAACGGAAAAATTTATCAGGAAATAAAAATTAGTTCCATTTCTCACAAAGTAAATATAAGCATCTCTGGGTATTCAGGACTTTATAGAGTTTTGGTGTTTTAGAGCTGGGGTTACTAGAGCGAGAGCTTCTAATACAGCTTTTCTTAGTATCAAAAGACTTTTTGTTCCCTCTTTACTTATTGTAGAATCCCCAGTTTTTAAATCCCAGATCAAAGCAGGTTGGATCTCAGTGAAGGAAGGACCTTAAACTCATTCCCTTGCTCTCTTGGCCTCATAATACTGCTTTAAGGAGCCACCGGGAATTTCATCTTTCCAATTTGTCTTTCTCAAGGAAACTTAAGGCATAGAAGACCATAGAGTGAGTTAGTAATAAAACAGGGACTCTTTTGTCTTAATTTAGTGCTTTTCTTTTTTCTTTTTCTTTTTTTTAGCTATAGGGCACCCTTGTAGGAATTGCCTGTATCAAAGTTAATGGTCTGTGGTTATCAGTCTTAAGTGCCTGTGATTATTATTTCATGAAACATATTTAAAACATATTTACTATTTCTTAGGTCCTTTTAAGTGTTCGCTACTCTAATATGAAGTGAAATAATTAATATGGTTTTTTAAAATATATATTCTCATACTTCAGACTAAAAGAGCATCTTGTGAATTCTTTGGAAAAAATTGACCTATTACCAGAAAAAAAATTTTGTTTTGTGATTTTCTTTTCAAGCTTTAAGTTGGTTTTCATTTAGATAAAGCAGGAAGAATAAATAATATTTGCAGGAATGTTGTGGGGAAGAACAGTCATTAATATGGAAAGATGGTATAAATGCTGTGTAGGGATAGAAGAATAATGTGTTAATCCTGAATAGCTTTGATTTTATTTTTTGATCCTTAAATTTTAAAAAATTAGAGGTATTTAAAAATTTTAAATAGTTAAGCATTATCTCATATTGTTTTTATGACTTAAATTTTATATTCTTACTGAATATTTATTTTGGTTAATTGTGCTCTTTGTTTTGAAATGCATAATTTAAGCCAAAAACTTATATGAAAGTAATGGGTGATGTGAAAGCTTGTAATAATCTAGTATTTAGTTTGTATGTATTTTGCTTTTTGTATAATAATAGTTGTTGATGACTAGAATTGGTCATTTAAAACTAGTCCCCAACCTTTTTTGGCACCAGGGACTGGTTTCAAGGAAGACAGTTTTTCCATGGATGGGGCAGGATGGGAGGGAATGATTTTGGGATGATTTAAGTGCATTATGTTTATTATGCTGCTGCTGATATGACAGGAAGCCGAGCTCAGGAAGCAATGTGAGCGGTGGGGAGCAGCTATAAATACAGATGAAGCTTCGCTTGCTCGCCTGCTGCTTATCTCCTACTGTGCAGCCCAGTTCCTAGCAGGCCACAGACTGATACCAGTCCGTGGCCCAGGGGTTGGGGACCCCTGATTCAAGAAGTAATGCATAGAAGTATGATAAAGTAAGGTCTTAACTGATAATGCACATTATTTCAGTGTCAAAATATGTAAACTGCCGCCATTACTATTACTTCTTTAATTGTAGAGTTTATTGGTTTTGGTTTTGGCCTTAATTTCTCAAAATGATAGTGATTTTTTTGCTGTGAAATTTTTAGGTCCGTATAAATACTGGAAAAAATACCACCTTAAAATTCAGTGAAAAAAAAGAAGAAGCCAAGCGTAAGCGAAAGAACAGTGGTCATTCTGGCAGTGGTCATTCTCCCCAAGAGCTGCCTATGATCAGAACTCCTGCTGACATTTACAGGTGAGTGGTATTCATAGACAGCAGAGCGGTCTGCTCTTCCTTCTCTCTTTTTGCAACTGAGTATTTACAGGAAAAGGTTGCTCGTAACACAGAAGTCTCTCACTGGAAAGTGAGGTATTTTGATATAGTTAGCTTTGTGTTTCAGTGGCTGTCACAGGCGCTGCTGAGCCCCAGCACAGCTTCCCAGTTCAAAGCAAGTAGAACATTGCTTGGTTTTTTTGCATTTCCCCCTCTTCACTAGTGCTTTTAAAACATTCCCAGTCTGGTCAGAAACTATTGTGTGTTAACTTTAGAGATGGCAGTTTGTGTTTCTGGTGTGCTGGGCCAGCGCTGTGCTGCCACAGCTTGGGCAGCGCTTAGTTAGCCATGTGGTTTACCTTTTCACGGAGTCGACGTACGCTCTTTCAATTTTTTTGTTGTAATGTTTGCTGAGAAAGCTGTCATTTGAAAATATCTACTCTTTTCATGACCCTTATTTGTAAAATAGTGAAAATTGCTAAATGACTTCGAAAATATATGTACATTTTGGACAAAACAATCAAGCTGTTGTCACCCAGAACATGCTTATAAATAGACTGCTGTATTTTATTGGGTCAAGAAATTATACTTTTAAACATATTGATAATATAAAATGTCACTTGAGGCCACAAAATTATTGTGATGGTGAAAATTTTGGACATGTTTGAATAAAATATTTTAAATTAATTTCTAGAAAAGACTTTTTTAAAAATCATTATAAATTTATCCTGTTTTATGTTAACTAAAGAGTATATAATTTTTATATTATAGGGTCTTTGTTGATATCGTGAATGGAGAATATGTTCCTCGTAAGTCAATCCTGAAGTCTCGAAGTAGAGAGAACAGTGTTTGCAGTGATACCAGTGAAAGCAGTGCTGCTGATTTTGATGATAGACGGGGAGTTTTGAGAAGCATTAGCTGTGAAGAGGCCACTGGTAGTGATGCTAGTGAGAGCATTTTGGAAGAGGAACAAGAAAATCATCAAAAGAAACTTTTGCCTGTATCGGTAACACCTGAGGTTTGTGTATATCTTTAATTCTTTATTTCATATAGTATCTTTGAGAATTAAAAAGGTAGTGGTAGCTCCATTTCAAAGGGATATGCAGTTTCAAGTTTTCCCCATTTTACATTGTTATTTTGGGAGTTGAAAAGACTTAAAAAATTGTAGCTGCTGTATCTTCCAGGTATGGTCTATGAATCATTAATCTTATTGTCTTTAAATTATTTTATTTTGAATAGTTATTTATTGACGTTAATTGACAGGGTAATGGCATTATTTATTTTGTAGCTTCTTTGGTCCGTACATAAATTTAGTCTCAGAAGTCATAGAACCTAATTAATCATAGGCTTGTACTTTTTTTGGTAATTAATAATTTATAAAAGTCCTTAGTAGCTCCAGTGTTGTTGCCTGGAGAATCCCATGGGCAGAGGAGCGGGGTGGGCTATAGTCCATGGGGTCGCAAAGAGTTGGACATGACTGAAGCGACTTAGCACAGCACACAGTCCTTAGCAAAAACAATATAGGTATTCAAATAGTCTGAAATTTTTTGGTAACAAAGTATTACCACTCTTGAAGTTCTGTTTTTGTGAAATAGGAATTTTAATGTATTTTAATTAGGATATGTATTTCATTTTTGGTTAGAAAATTGTTTGTTTTTGGCCACGCTGTGCGGCTTGTGGGCTCTTAGTTCTCCAACCAGGGATCCCACCCATGTCCCCTGCGTTGGAAACATGGAGTCTTAACCACTGCACCACTGGAGAAGTCTCATGGCTAGAAAATAATTTAGCAGCTTTTTAAAAATAAATTCCACTGGACCAGACTTATAGCCAATGTTATAAAATTAAAATAGTTCAAGTAGCAGATTATGTGCATGGCTGTGTGCACACTCAGTCCCTCAGTGGTGTCTGACTCTTGTGACCCCATGGACTGTAGCCCGCCAGGCTCCTCTGTCCATGGGATTTTACTGGCAAGAAAACGGGACTGCAGGTTGCCATTTCCTTCTCTGGCTAATCTCCCCACCCAGGGGACGGACCTGCGTCTCTTGCATGGCAGGCAGGTTCTTTACCGCTGGGCACTGGGGAGGCCCAACAGACAATACTTTTTTCTCTTAAATGCTTGGGTAGAGTTGAAGAAGGAAATAAGTATCATATGACAGATAATTATCTATAGTTCTTCTATATTTTGGCTTGTGCCAGTGAAATTTTAACTCTTGGGAGTTATGGAACCATTTTACAGTCTCGTGAGAGCTGTAGACCCTCTCCTGAGAAAATGAGTGCACGCTTAACACTGTTACCCACCACGCTACACACAGTTTTGTGTATGGGGAAAAGAGTGACACTGGGAGATACCAAAATAAGAATGGTATGGTTTCCATTATACCCACACTTGATATTTTTTATTCTTGTGTTTAGTGGGTATTTCAGATTTTAATTTAAAAAGTATTTGGGAAGACTAAAACTTATGTACCCATTTGAGTATATGTCAAATACATATTAAAATATTTATCTTTGTATATGAGTAAACATACATAAAACTTCTGTTGCTTGTGCTTAATGTCCCTAGGTGGTACTAGTTGTACTGAATAGTAATTAGCAATGAAGAGATCATTAGTATTTAGGTATGGTTTGTATGATTAGAATATTCTTCTTCCCTTCTCCCAATATAATTATCTCATTTGACCTGGAGAGTATCTTATTTAATAGTCTTCCATACTGTTAGAGAAACAAGTGATAGACTTTTGCTGTTTTTAAGTATCTGAAAATTAGGTTTTAGTAAGGAGTTAATGTATCATGATATAGTTAGAACTCAAGTCTAGAGTTTATTTTCATTTCATCTTATTTAATAGCTTTGCATTTTGTATTGAACTGTTACAGTTGGCATCTAGTTGCTATAAATTTTTTAACATCAAAATAAATAGTTCATGATTATGGCAGGTACTTTGAAAGATATTTTTCCTTATATTTAAATGTTAAAGTATTCTTTTTCAAGAGCATTTTTGTATAATAAGAAGGCTCTGTACTCATCTTAATAAAATAAGAGTTTTTAGAAAAGTAGACTCTGAATTCCCTTTAAAAAGCTGGACTCCACGCAGGGTCAGGGCATTCTTGGTTCTCCTTTGGTGGGGTAAGCTGGAGCAGATTGGCTTTTTAAACTACTCAAGTGATACATGGTCTTAACTGATTTGTTCACTTGGTAGACAAAGGAAAGTAAAATATACTTGACAGTTTGCATGTCAAATGAGTGTCAAATTTAAGTTTGTACATAATGAGTTTTTAGAAGATGAAAGTAAGGAGATTCCAAATACTAGAAATCTTTAAAGAAAAAATCATAACAACTTGATTTTGATGGATCTCTCCTTAAAAAGATATAGAAAAGACCTACTTTGGTTTTATTTCCATCATTTTGTACACAGTATATACATTTATACATACATTTTGTACACATTATATATATACTACAGTAGACAAAAAGAAAAAATAGTCCAGCAAATAGGGGGTTGAAATTAAAGAATAATTTTTGTGGTGCCTTGATTTCTGTTATTGAATTTATTGCATTAAAATTTGAGATAGGTAATTATTTCCACTAGCACCAGTACTTTTAATTTTCTGTTTCTGCTGACCTTAAATAAAATTGAGGCAAGATGCAATAAAATAATCAAATAATTGCATAAATGGACACCACCTAAGAGACGTCACTGCTACTGAAACTAGGCTGTAGGCTTGGAGGCAGCATGGCCACCATAGGATAGCTCATTCATCAGTTGATGTTTGACACTCTAATAGAATTTTTAATTTTAATACATTATTTTTCACAGCATGGTCTGGATGTAAATGGAATGAATGTATGAAAGTTGAGGACCTTTTATTTACCCATTTTTGAAAATCCCATATGCACATGTGTTTTACATTTTGTTTTCTTACATGTGTACTGTTAAACATCTACTTATATTGGTGGTGTAATTAAGATACTTTTTAATGGTACTTGATTTCTATGAGCAATTTGTATTTTGATGTTGTAGTTTTGTGTATCAGAAAATCTTATGAAAAGAAATGTCTGATTGGCAGTGCAATGCAGGATAAAGATTTTGTGGGCATCTTATTTGTGTTTTGTTAATCATAATCTGATTTTTTTGGTCTTCTAGGCTTTTTCTGGAACTGTAATAGAAAAAGAGTTTTTGTCACCCTCCTTAACACCACACCCAGCCATGGCTCATCCTGTGCTACCCACCATTCCAGAACGAAAAGAAGTTCCGTCAGAAGTATCAGAAGGAACTACAAAGAGGGTTTCAAAGTTCAAAGCTGCCAGATTGCAGCAGAAAAACTAGGGCCTGCCTAGGAAATGGGAGTTTACATCCTAAAACCTAGTTTTGCAATTGTTTAGAAAATGTATAGCAAAATATGTTACATGTAATTTGAAATAAGGCATCCTGAGTAAATTTGGCAGCGAGTTCTCTTATCAGTGGTATTAAAAAAAATCAAAGTAAATATTTAAATACTTTAATATTCAGCTTGTTTTGTTAATTCTCTGAATACCGTCAGTAGTCATTGTTTAGGTTTGCCGTGTCATACGGTGGCAGCATTTTGAATTATTTTTCAAAGAATGCTGTTCATATGTGTTGTTTTTGTGTTTCAAACTAAATACTGGCAGTTTTGTTCCAGCTGTGATATTGTGCACACCATATGGACCATTTTAAAGAAACTTTTAAAATTTCAAATAGATTCAACGATTATATTACTTGCTTTACCTTTTTAAAGGCACTTTACAAAAAAAATCTACTTCTTGTAGGTTTTGCAGCTAGGTGGCTATTTAAAAAATCTGTCCCTGTTTGACTGACTGTTATTCTGTAATCTCTACGGTAGAAAGCTCCATGTACCCAACAGAAAGTTTCTTTGATTGAAAGAACGGTATTTTGTAAAAAAAATTTTTTTTTAAGTAAAAGTTTTATGAAACTTGGTCTCTAAAATGTTGTGAACTTTATGATTCAGAATTCAATATAGAAATGTCTTTCATATATATGCTACGTGCACCTTACAGTGGATCCTTGAATTCTTACGATTCCTTAGGCAATTCTCCCCTAGTGTGTGCAGTTTTAAGTGGCATTTTATTTTGGGAGAGAAGGAAAGGTGGTCTAGATGATAGAAATACATAAGTAAATTTTCTTAAATAAGAAATTTTATGTTTTAATCTTCTGAACATTTTCATTCTTTAAGACTACTTTCATACTAGTAAATAATTGAATAGCATATTTACTTTTGGCAGAACTCCTTAAAATAAAGAGAAATTTATTCTAACATTGAAAATTACACTTGCAAGCGTTAATCATTAGCTTGATGCATGCTAAAATGTAGCTTTTAAAAAGCATTCTGCATTAGTACTAAAATAGCCATCAATGCCAGTCCACCCTCTATTCATGGCTAAATATTTAAAGGTTATTTATAGCTTCTTTAATGAACTCTTGCTTAAACAAAGTGAAATTATGTCCTAGAAAAGTAGAAGCTATTTGTAACTAGAGCAGCACAACTATAAAAATTTTATGAATATGTATCTTAGTAATAAGGGGATGAGCCTGAATCCCCACAAGTTAATGGATAATTCAGAACAGAGGGCTGATTTTAAGAGATTGCCTAAAAATGTAGATTTTTTTTCTTTAGTAAATTTTGATCAACTATATATTTTTAGTTGAAAACTTTTTCTCTCAGCCCATCCCCCACAAAAAAGAAAATAACCAAAAGTATAATTCCATGCACACAAAAGAGCCCACAGTTCCAACTGCTTGTCAGGTGAGCCTTTCTCTGATTTTCCCCCCAAAACAGACTTCATTATGGGATTACTGTGGTGTTCTTTACAGACATGTAATTTCAAGAGTACTGTCATTAAATAATTTTTCATGTTCTTCAACTTCATCTTGAGCCTGTTGTTGTTTATGTAGTTTATATTTCTTGCAAGTAGCTGTTTTCTGTCATGGAACAAAATGGTAGCAGAAGCAAAGAAGTGTTAGATTTTCTGCTAAAGACCGAATGGAGTAGTGTTGCCCTATTTCATAGCTTCAGGCTTAAAACAGAGTTTCAAATTGTAACTTAACCATATACCTTTATTTTTTATGTTAAATTTAGTATTTAATATGATGAAATGGTCTTAAGTGTTCTCTTTTAAATCATTGTAGAATAGACTGAATTTTTTTTTAACTTTAAATTTTGAACTAATTTTAGATCTACAGAAAAATTGGCAAAAAAATAGTAGATTTCCCATACACCCCCTCATCTAGCTTCTCCTAAAGTCATTTCATCTTGCATGGCCAAAATACAATTATTAAAACCAAGAAATTCACTTTAGTACAATACTATTAACTAATCTGCAGGTCTTACTTGAATTTCACCAACTTTGCATTCAGCGTTATTACTGTGATATTTGCCTAATGGTGGTTTTCTGTTTTGCCCTTTCTTTCAACATTTATTTCTTGGAATTCTTTTGTGATGAAAATCTGTCATTCACCTCTCTGACCCCTGTTCCATTTATTAATTCATTTCTTTATATCAGTATGGACTTGGATATTCTGTTCTGTGAGTCAAAATCCAATTATCATTATTTTGTTTGTTCAAATTTTCTACCTTTGATGTTTAGGAACTCCTTTGAGTTGGCTCCTGAATTCTTTCAGCAAGTCTCCATCTCTTTTTGAACACACTTTCTGACATCACAAAATGTTATAGGCATATCTTATATTTTTCCTGCCCCAACCTTGGAACAGTAAGCGCTTCTCCAAAGAGCCCTTGATCCCTCTGTTGGACGATGGTGTTTAAAAACCAGCGTCTTCTCATGTAGGTGTGTACATTACCATTTTGATATTGTTGTTTCTAGGCTCTTTTAGCGGGTGTAGGAAGTTTTGTTACTAACTAATGTACATATCTATATGTTTGTTTGCTTACGTACATTAAAAAATGTAAGTTTATACAGATACTTCCTGTTTTTAATGTAAGACCACATGGTTCATTTAGTTTTTTTTTTTTATGACTTCTTTCTTCAGTAGTGAGAAATCTAGCTTTTATTATATATAATGTGTTTACTTATTTTTAAAATATCTAATACAGTTGACCCTTGAACAACTCTGAGGTTGGGGCACTGACTCTCCCCACAGTCAAAAATCGGCATATAACTATACAGCTGTCTGTAGTCCTATGGTACATATCTCCTGAAGAGAGAAAAAAAAAAATAACCCCAGCGTGTAAATGAACAGGCACAGTTCACACCCATGTTGTTCAAAGGTCAACTGTTGACACACACAAGTAGTTTCAGACTGTTAACCCTAATCCCCAGGAGAAAAACATTTATTAAGTATATTTCACTATTTATGTTCAGTTCTTTTTAAGTATCAGTCAAGAAACTTTTCTGAGGTTCTTTTTCTTTCCTATTCCCTTTATTGTGATCTTTCATATATAATGGAGTTAGGTTCATTTGTTAGTGTTTGTGTTCCAGTTTGGAGTCTCCTCATATTGTGGTTGGGTTTAATGGTTTATTTGGGGTGTGTATGAAGGGTGTACGAAACATTAATGTGGTTCTAAAGGTCTCAGCTATATAAAAAGATGAACACAGAGAAGATAAACGTTCCACTCTTTCTGCCCATTCTTTTTTTTTAATTGATAACAGAGGTGTAACACTTTTTTTTGTATAGATATAACAGTTTATTCAGCCACTTTGCTGTCTATAGGCATTTAGATTTCTGATATTTTGCAATTGCAAATGATGCAATGAGTAACTTTGTTGTATATATATATTTTTGTATCGTTGGAAGTATTTTCCGGGTAGATTTCTAGAAGTAGGATTAATGGTCTATCTTTACAGTATGATTTCTTTTAAACATGATTAAAAGTATGTACAGCAAAGTATTTGTTGTTCTCTTATCAGGACCTGGTTTTAACAAATTTGCTTGCATATTTACATTTTATTGGTAATTCTTTAATATTAACTTTGGGACGCTCTAATGTCCTAAAGGGGCTTTAAGGGTTTATAGTGATTATGCTCATTTTGCTACATTTTTATTTTGGGGTGGGAAGGGAATTGGTCATGCAAATGATTTATAAGACCTTTCTATAATTTGAAATATTCCCAATTTTATAAAATACAGACACCTCATTATATTTATTTTTCTCCTTCATAAGAAACAGCTAATCAGGGATGCTAGTTTCTGTGTATCCTTTCTGTGCGTGGTATATAGGCTTTCAGTTAAATGCCTGTTAAATGAATTCCTCAACTACAATAAATATTAATGGTTTTATGTTTTATCCATTGGTCAATATTGTCAAGGTTTTACATTTTACAATGCCTTATCAGTTATTTACATTTCAAAGGAACATTGTTTAGGATATGAGGAAGTTTTTGCAGTTCCCTTAAATAACCAATGAATTGTGAAGAATGAAGTAATTTTGATCATTTACCCTGTCAAGCATTTTCTGTGTACTTTATGTGAATTATTTCATTTAAAACTCACAGCAACCAGGTGAGGTAGGTACTATTTTTCAGTCCTTTTCCTCCCACTCCCCTCCCCCATTTTAGAGATGAGGAAACTGACTCAGAGAGATTGAACAACATTTTTAAGCCACAGAACTATTAAGTAATGGAATCGGGGTTTAAAACCCAGGCAGCCTTGCTCCAGAATCATCAGGTTTTCTCGTTTTTAAAAAGTTTAAATTTTTTGCCCTCCAAATAAGAGCGCATAGCTAGTAAGGAAGTGTGTGCCCTGTATATCTGTATAAAGTGAAAGTGAAGTCGTTCAGTCGTGTCCAATTCTTTGCGACCCCGTGGGCGGTAGCCTACCCGGCTCCACGATCCATGGGATTTTCCAGGCAAGAATACTGGAGTGGGCTGCCATCTCCTTCTCCAGGGGATCTTCCCAACCCAGGGATCAAACCCGGGTGTCTTGCATTGCAGACAGACGCTTTACCGTCTGAGCCACTAGGGAGGCCCCATATATCTGTATAATCTTGTTTATTCATAATGAGGCCACCTTTTAAAAACTATGAGTTGGAAATTTGTTTCTTAAACTTTAAACATAAAGAGAATTCATTTTGACTTTTTGGAATGGAGGTGAAGTTTCAGTGCTTTGGCCATATGTATAAAAGAAAGGAATGTGCGATGGAGAAAAGTAAAAAGAATCAGTTTAACAATATTTCATTGAAAAATTCATTTTTATGTGAACGGGGCAGCAGAGTGTGAGATGGTTAGATAGCACCTCTGACTCAATGGACATGAAATTGAGCAAGCTCCGGGAGTGAGTGAAGGACAGGGGAGCCTGCCGTGCTACTGTCTGCAGGGTTGCAAGGAGATGGAGCCAACTTAGTGACTGAACAACAACAGGCACCATTATATGTGTGATGTATATGCATATTATATATGTAAACAGTGGCTTGCTGTGCTGCTTTGAGCACTCTTCTACCCTGCTTGTTTATTGCCTTCATGCCCCAACTCTACAACTCCCTTTAATACTGTTCAGAAAAACTTTGTTTTTCTGTTCTCTCCATACTTGACTATATTTTAATTTTTGACACTTTTCTATAAAAATGTGCATTTTCCAGACAGTGTGGTGATCACTTTAGTGTTTGTGGTACTTTGGTTCCACTTTTTTCAACAGTTTTATTGAGGAGTAATTTGTATGCCATAAGATCCCTTTTTTCTTTTATTTTTTTTAAAGTATAGCTGATGTAGCTTCCCTGGTGGCTTGGTGGTAAAGAATCCATCGGTTATGCGGGAGACCTGGGTTTGATCCCTGGGTTGGGAAGATCCCCTGGAGAAAAGAGTTCTGTGGACTGTATAGTCCATGGGGTTGCAAAGAGTCGGACATGACTGAGTGACTTTCACTTTCACCTTCACAGGTGTACAATAGAGTGATTGACAATTTCTAAAGGTTATGCTGCACTTGTAGTTATTATAAAGCATTGATTATATTCCCTGGTTGTACAGTGTATACTTGTCTTACTTTATACATAATAGTTTATACCTCTTAATCCCCTCCTACCCCTGTATTGTCCTCTCCCACAAGTAATGACTAATTTGTTCTATTTGTGAGTCTGCTTCTTTTTTGTTATATTCATTAGTTGTAGTTTTATGATTCTGCATATAAGTGGTGCCATTACAATACTTGTCTTTCTCTGTATGACTTATTTCACTTAGCATAATACTCTTGAAGTCCATCCATGTTGCAAATGGCAAAATTTCATTCTTTTTTTTATGGCTGAGTAGTATCTCATTGTATGTATGTGTATATATACACACACACCTCTTCTTTACCCATTCACCTGTTGATGGACACTTAAGTTGCTTCCTTATCTTGGCAGTTGTCCTTAATGCTTCTGTGAACATTAGGGTGCATGTATCTTTTCAAATTAGTGTTGTTTTTCAGATGTATTCCTAGGAATGGAATTGCTGAGTCATATGGTAGTCCGATTTTTAGTTTTTTGAGAACCTCCTATACTGTTCTCAACAGTGACTACACTAATTTACATTCCCAGCAACAGTGTAGGAGGAGTCTCTCTTTTTTTTTCCCCACATCTTCACTCACATTGTTATTTGTGTTCTTTCTGATGCTAGCCATTCTGACAGGTGTGATATGATATCTCATTGTGGTTTTGACTTGCATTTCCCTGATTAGTGATGTTGAGCATCTTTTCATGTGCCTGCGTAACATTCTTTTTTTAAATATACAGTTTGATGGATTCTAGTAGATTTCAAGTTGTACCACTAACTCATCAAAGAACATTTCCATCATGCTAAAAATATCCCTTTTTTTCTCAATTATAGTTAGTTCCCATTCATATCCCCAAGCCTCAGGTAATCACTAATTCGCTTCCTCTTTACAGATTTACCTTTTCTGGATAGTTAATTTAGATAGAATTATGCAATATGTAGTCTTCGGCATCTATCTTTCAGTTAGCCTAGGAGTTTTGAGCTATGTCCGTGTTGTATTATACGTCAGCATTTTGTTCCTTTTCATTGCTGTACAGTGTTCTGTTGTATGGATATATGGCAATTATTTGTTCATTCATAGTTGATGAATACTTCAATTACTCAGTTCTCTGGTTATTGTGAATAATGTTGCTATGAACATTCATATGCAAGTTTTTGTGTGGACATATATTTTTGTTTCTTTGAAAAAAAATTTTTTTTTTCTCTTTAGAGTAAATAACCTCGGAGTGGACTTGCAGGATCAGATGGTGAATTTAAGCTTAACTTTGAGAGATTACAGTTTTCCAAAGTGGCTGTAGAATTTTACATTTTCACCAGCAATGTAGGAAGTTTCTAGTTTATCCACATCCTTGGTAATGTTAGTATCTTTTTTCATTATTTCCTCCATTATAGTCATTCTAGTGGCCATGAAGTATTATCTCAGTGTTTTAAATGTGTATTTCTGTAGTGACTAATGATGTTGAAGATTTTTTTCATGTACTTTACATATGTGCATAGTTTTTTGAAGTGTCTTTTCAGATCTTTTGCTGAATTTTTGATTGGGCTTTTATTATTGAGTTGTACAAGTTCTTTGCTTAGTTTCTAAATGTACATTCTTTTTTTGGTACATAATTTACAAATATTTTCTCTTAAGTCTTTGGTATTTCTGATTTTTTTTTTAATGGTATCTCTTAAAGCACAAAAGTCTGGTTTTGGTGAAGTCCAGTTATTTTGGATAAGTTTTTTCTTCAAGGATTGTACTTTTTAGCATCTAAGATTTCTTTGCCTAAGCCAAAATCACAAGAATTTTCCTCCTGTGTTTTCTTTCTGGAAGTTTTATAGTTTTAGAATTAAGGCTATGATCCATTTTGAGTTAATTTTTGTCTGTGATGTGAACAGAAGTCTAAATTCAATTAGGTACCCAGTTGTTGCAGAACCATTTGTTGAAAAGACTGTGCTTTTTTTTAAACCAATGAATTACTTTTTAATATTTTTTTAACACCAGAAACATTTTGTATTGAGGTATATTAAAAAGCAGAGACATTACTTTGCCAACAAAGGTCTGTCTAGTCAAGGCTGTGGTTTTTCCAGTGGTCATGTATGGATGTGAGACTTGGATTATGAAGAAAACTGAGCACCAAAGAATTGATGCTTTTGAACTGTGGTGTTGGAGAAGACTCTTGAGAGTCCCTTGGACTGCAAGGAGATCCAACCAGTCCATCCTAAAGGAGATCAGTCCTGGGTGTTCTTTGGAAGGAATGATGCTGAAGCTGAAACTCCAATACTTTGGCCACCTCATGTGAAGAGTTGACTCATTGGAAAAGACCCTGATGCTGGGAGGGATTGGGGGCAGGAGGAGAAGGGGACGACAGAGGATGAGATGGCTGGATGGCATCACCGACTCGATGGACGTGAGTTTGAGTGAACTTCACGAGTTGGTGATGGACAGGGAGGCCTGGCGTGCTGTGATTCATGGGGTCGCAAAGAGTTGGACATGACTGAGTGACTGAACTGAACTGATAGTCAGTTAACAATGTTGTGATAATTTCAGGTAAACAGCAAAGGGAGTCAGCCATACATGTACATGTATCCATTTTCCCCGAAACCCCTCTCATTCATTCTGGCACATAATATTGAGCAGAGTTGCGAAGTCCATAATTATCCCTTCTCCCCCAGCAACCGTAGATTTGTTTTCTACGTCTGTGAGTCTCTTTTGTAAGCTTATTTGTATCTTGTTTTTAGATTCCATGTATAAAGATGTCATATGATATTTCTTCTCTGACTTCACTCAGTATGACACTCAATAGGTCTATCCATGTTTCTGCAAATGGCTTTGTTTCATTCTTTTTAATGGCTGAGTAATTTTCCATTTTATATAGGCACCACATCTTTATCCATTCCTCTATATCAATGGACATTTAGGTTGCTTCCATGTCTTGGCTATTGTAACAGTGCTGCAGTGAACATTGGTGTGTGTGTATCTTTTGGGGCCATGTTTTTCTCTGCATATATGCCCAGGCATGCAATTGCAGTGTTGTATGGTGACTTTAGTCTTTTAAGGACCCTCCATACTGTTCTCCATAATGGCTGTACCAGTTTATATTCCTACCAGCAGTGCAGGAGGGTTCCCTTCTCTCTACACCTTCTCCAGCATTTGTTTGTGAATTTGTTGATGGTAACCATTGTGACCAGTGTGAAGTGATATCTCATTGTAGTTTTAATTTGCATTTCTCTAGTGATGTTGGACATCTTTTTGTGTGGTATTGGTCATCTGTATATCTTTGGAGAGATACCTATTCAGATCTGCCCATTTTTTGAGTAGATTGTTTGTTTTGATGCTATTAAGCATCATAAACTGTAAATTTTGGAGATTAATCCCTTAACAGTCACATCATTTGCAAATATTCTCTTTCAGTCTGTGGGTTCTTTTCATTTTTTTTATTGTTTCCATTGCTGTGCAAATGCTTTTGAGTTTAAGTAGGTCTCAATTGTTGTTTATTTTTGCTTTTATTTGCATTATTCTGGGAGATGGATCAAAAAAGATGTTGCTGTGACTTATGTCAGAGAGTGTTCTGCTTATATTTCTTCTAAGAGTTTTATAGTGTCTGGTCTCACATTTTGGTCTTCAACCATTTTGAGCTTATTTTTATGTATGGAATTGAGGAATGATCTAATTTCACTTTTTCACATGTGCCTGTCCAATTTTCCCAGTGCCATTTGTTGAAGAATGTATCTTTTCAACATTGTGTAGTCTTGACATAGGTGCATGGACTTATTTCTGGGTTTTATATCCTGTTCCAATGATCTATACTTCTATTTTTGTGCCAATAACATACTGTTTTGATAACTATAGCTTTGTAGTATAGTCTGGTCACAGAGCCTGAGTCCTCCAGCTCCGTTTTTCTTTATCAAGATTACGTTGGCTATTTGGAGTCTTTTGTGTCTCCATACAGATTTTGAAATTTTTTGTTGTAGCTCTCTGAAAAATGCCATTGGTAATTTGATAGGGATTGCATTGAATCTGTAGATTGCCTTGGGTAGTATAGTGATTTTGACAATATTGAGTCTTCCAGTCCATGGACATGGTGTTTCTTTCCATCTGTTTATGTTTTCGATTTCTTTCATCAGCATCTTATAGTCTTCAGAGTGCAGGTCTTTTGTCTCCTTAGCTAGGTTTTTTCCTAGGTATTTTATTCTTTTTATGCAATGGTAAATGGAATTACTTCTCGAATTTCTCTTTCTGATCTTTTGTTGTTCAAAATCCAGCAGATTTCAGTGTATTTATTTTGTAGTCTGCAACCTTACCAAATTCATTGATGAATTCTAGTAGTTTTTTGGTAGCATCCTTAGGATCTTCTGTGTATAGCATCATGTCATCTGCAAATAGTGACAGTTCAACTTATTCTTTTCCAATTTGAATTTCCTTGACTTCTTTTTCTTCTCTGATTGCTGTAGCTAGGACTTCCAAAAGTATGTTGAATAAAAGTGGCGAGAGTAGACATCCTTGTCTTGTTCCTGATCTTAGAGGGAATGCTTTCAGCTTTTCACCATTGAGTATGATGCTAGCTATAGGTTTGTCACATGTGGCCTTATTATGTTGAGGGATTGCCCTCTATGCCCACTTTCTGGAGAGTTTTTATCACAAATAGGTGCTGAATTTTGTCAAAAGCTTTTCTGTATCTATTGAAATGATCACATGGCTTTTATTCTTCAGTTTGTTGAAATGGTGTACCGCATTGATTTGCAGATGTTGAAAATTCCTTCCATCCCTGGGATGAATTCCACTTGATCGTGCTGTATGATCTTTTTAATGTATTGTTGGTCATGATTGCTAGTATTTTGTTGAGGATTTTTGTATCCATGTTCATCAGTGATATTGGCCTGTAGTTTTTTTTTTGTGTGTGCTATCTTGTTGTTTAACTGCCATGTGTTTGTATTTCTTATTTTTTCTCATCAGTTCGGTCACTCAGTCATGTCTGACTCTTTGCAATCCCATGGACTGCAGCATGCCAGACTTCCCTGTCCATCACTGCCTCCCAGAGCTTGCTCAAACTCATTTCCTTCGAATTGGTGATTTTTTTCTTGTAATTTATTTCTAATCTCATAGCATTGTGATCAGAAAAGATGCTTGATAAGATTTTTATTTTCTTAAATTTACCGAGGCTGTCCTTGTGGCTCAGCATGTGGTCAGTCCTGGAGAATGTTCCATGTGCACTTGAGAAGAATGTGTAGGCGACTGCTTTTGGATAGAATGCTCTGTAAATATCAAGTCCAACTTGTCTGAGGTGTCATTTAAAGCCTACATTTCCATATTAATTTTCTTTCTGTATGATCTGTCCATTGATGAAAGTGGGGTATTAAAGTCCTCCACTATTACTGTGTTGACTGTTGATTTCTCCTTTTATGTTTGTTAGTATTTGCCTTACATATTGAGGTGCATCTATTTTGGGTCATGTATATTTATAATTGTTATATCTTCTTGTATTGAACCGTTGATCGTTATAGTGTCTTTTATCTCTTATAACAGTCTTTGTTTTGTAGTCTTATTTTGTCTGATATGAGTATTGCTACTCCAGCTTTCTTGTGAATTCTATTTATGTGAAATACCTTCTCCCATCCCCTTACTTTCAGTCTGTAAGTGTCTGTAGGTCCGAGGTGGGTCTCTTGTAGACAGCATATACATGGATCTTGTTTTCGTATCCACCCAGCCAATCTGTCTTTTGGTTGGTGCATTTAATCCATTTGCATTTAAGGTAATTATTGATATATATGATCCTATTACCATTTTGCTAATTGTTTGGGGTTTATTTTTGTAGATCTTTCCCTTCTCTTTGTTTTTCCTGCCTAGAGAAGTTCCTTTAGCATTCATCATAAAATTGGTATAGTGGTGCTGAATTCTCTTAACTTTTGCTTGTCTGGAAAGCTTTTACTTTCTCCATCAAATCTGAACAAGACTCTTGCTGAATAGAGTATTCTTGGTTGTGGGCTCTTCCCTTTCACCACTTGGAATATATTATGCCATTCCCTTCAGACTTGTAGAATTTCTGTTGAGAAATTGGCTGATAACCTTATGGGATTTCCCTTGTATATTGTCTTTTCTCCCTTGTTGCTTTTAATAATTTGTCTTTGTCTTTAGTTTTTGTCAGTTTGATTACTGTGTCTTGATGTGTTCCCCCTTTGGTTTATCCTTCCTGGGACTATCTGCACTTCCTGGACTTAATTTTAACTATTTCCTTTCCCATGTTGGGGAAGTTTTCAGCTATTATCTCTTCAAATATTTTCTCAGATCCCTTCTCTCTCTTCCTTCTGGGACCTCTATAAGGCAGATATTGGTTCATTCAATGTTGTCCCAGAGGTCTTAGTCTGTTTTCATTTCTTTTCATTCCTTTTTCTATATTCTGTTTTGCCCCAGTAATTTCCATCATTCTGTCTTCTAGGTCATTTGTTTGTTCTGCCTCAGTTATTCTGCTTTTGATTCCATCTAGTGTATTGTTCAGCTCTGTTCTTTAGGTCTAGGTCTTTGCTAACACATTTCCTGCATCTTCATTCTTTTTCCAAGACCTTAATCATTTTGGCTATCATTATTCTGAATTCTTTTTCTGGGAAGTTGCCTATCTCCACTTCATTTAGTAGTTTTTCTGGGGATTTGGGCTTCCCTGGTGGCTCAGAGGTTAAAGCGTCTGCCTCCAACGTGGGAGACCCGGCTTCGATCCCTGGGTCAGGAAGATCCCTTGGAGAAGGAAATGGCAATCCACTCCAGTATTCTTGCCTGGAGAATCCCATGGATGGAGAAGCCTAGTAGGTTACAGTCCATGGGGTCCCAAAGAGTCGGACACGACTGAGCGACTTCACCTTCACCTGGGGATTTATCTTGTTCCTTTGTCTGGGACATAATCTTATTTCTTTTCATTTTGGTTAGTGTTCTGTGATTTTGGTATTAATGCTGGAGGCTGCTGGGATTATTGCTTGTTTCTTCTGTCTGCCCTCGTGGTTGAGGATAAGACAGCTGGGCAAGCTTCCTGATGGGAGGGACTGGCTATGGGGAAAATTCGGTCTTGCTATGGCAGTCAGGGCTCAGTAAAACTTTAATCCAATTGTCTACTGTTTTAGTGGGGTTACACTCCCTCCCTGTTAGTTGTTTGGCCTGAGGTGACCCAGTTCTGGGGGTCTACAGACTATGGTATGGCTATTGTCCACCTCCAGGAGGGCTCACCGAAACCCATCTCCCAGGACTGCTGGTGCCAGTGCCCCTGTCCCAGTGGCAGGCCCCTGCCAACATGTGCCTCTGCAGGAGACCTTCAAAGACACGTAGATCTGGCTCAGTTTCCAGTGGGATCACCGTTCTTTTCCCCTTGGACCTGGTACACACAAGGTTTTGTTGGTGCCCTCCAAAAGTGGAGTCCCCAGTTCTTTGGAGATCCTGTAATCAAACCCCACTGCCCTTCAAAGTCAGATTTTCTGGGGCTTCCTAGTCCCTGGGCCAGATCCCCAGGCAGGGGAGCTTCATACAGGTTTTAGAAACTCCACAACAGTGCAAAAACTTCTTTGGTGGTATTGTTCAGGTTGTGGGTTGCCTACCTGGCATGTATAGGATTTGGTTTTATCATGATTGTGTCCTTCCTGCCATTTCGTTGCAGCTTCTCCTTTGTCCTTGGATGTGGGGTATCTTTTTTTTTTTGGTGGGTCCCAGTGTCTTCCTGTCGATGGTTGAATGACTTGTTGCAGTTTTACTGCTCCAGTGGGAGAAGATGAATGCACATCCTTCTACTCTGCCATCTTGAACCAATCTTTACAATGAATTATTTTGACATCCTTTTTGAAAATCAGTTTATTATAAAGTTATTTCTTTGTATACTCTTCATTTTATTTGTTTATCCTTAAATCAGTACCAAATTATCTTGATTTACTGTAACTTTGTAGTAAACTAACCTCTCCCAACTTTTGTTCTCTTTTAAAAAATGTTTCGACTATTTTGGCTCTTTGCATTTCCATGTTAATTTTAGGTTCATCTTAAAAACTACTGCAAAAATGCTATTTTGATTTTTATAGGGATGTGTTTAATCCATACATGATCATGTTTGTGGGAGAATGTCATGTTAATATTGTCTTCTGATTGAGTAATATGGAATGTTTCATTTACTTGGATTATCATTAATTCTCTCAGGAATATTTTGTAGATTTCAGATCACAAGTCTTAAACTTCTTTTGTTAAATGTACTCCTAAGCATTTTATTGTTTTTTGATGCTATTGTGAATAGGACTGTTTCCTTAATACGACATTAAGTTGTTTAAGTTGTTCACTGCTAGTATATAGAAATATAATTGACTTTTGTATATTGTCTTTGTACCCTGAAACCTTCCTGAACTCTGTTACTAGTTTTTGTTTTGTGTGTTTCTTAGGATTTGCTATACACACAATTATGTTATCTGTGAATAAGAAGAGTTTTCTTTTTTCCAATCTGGATTTTTTTTCTTAACTGATTGCACTAGGTTGAATCTCTAGTACAGTATTGAATAGAAGTGGTAAGAATAGGCATCATTGTGTTGTTTCTGCCTTGTGAGAAGATATTCGATTTTTCACCATTAAATGACAGATTTTGCATAGATTCGTTTTATTGGGTTGAGGAAATTTTCTTATATTCTTGGCTTGCTGAAGTTTTCTGTCATGAATAGGACTGCATTTTGTCAAATGTTTATTTATGCATCTATTGAGATAATGGTGTGGTTTTGTTCTTTGTTAATGCAGTGTGTTGCATTAATTGATTTTCTGTTGTTAAGCCAATCCTACATTCCTGGGCTAAATCCCACTTTATATAATCCTTTTGTTGTATATTGTATAATCCTATGTTACATATAATCCTTTTTATGTGTAATTGAATTTGGTTTGCTGATATGACAGATATTCATGAGGGATATTGGTCTGTAGTCCTCTATTCTTGTATAATGTCTTTGTTTGGCTATTGGATAATACTGTTCTCATAGAATGAGACGGGAAGTGTTTTTCCTCTGAATAAATTTGTGAAGGATTGGTATTATTTCTTCTTTAAATATTTGATAGAATTTGCCAGTGAAACCTTCCAGCCTGGGCTTTTCTTTGTGGGAAGATTTATAACTACTACCCAGTTTGTTATCAGTCTGCTTAGATTTTTTGTTTCTTCTCGAGCCCATTTTGGTAACTTTGACATCCTAAAATTTTGTCCATTTCATGTAAGTTGTTTCATTTTTTTGGCATAAAGTTGGTCATAGCATTCCTTTATAATCCATTTCATTTATGTAGGGTTGGTAATGATGTCTCCTGTTTTATTTTTGACTTTACTTATTTGTGTCTGCTCTCTTAATTGTTTTGGTCAGTCTAGCTAAAAGATCTGTCAGTTTTGTTTCTCTTTCCAAAGAAATATTTTTTTTTAATTTCATTGATTTTTTTTTTCCTCTATTCTTCTTGTTCACTGTTTTATTGATTTCTATTCCAATCTTTATTCTTTCCTTCCTTCTCCTTGCTTTGGACTTAGTTTGGTCTTCCTTTTATGGTTTTTTAAGGTGTTTAAGGTATTAAGTTCACTTGGCATTTAAAGATATAATTTAACTTCTAAGCACTATTTTAGATATATCCAGTTCCTTTGGACCTGTGATATTTTCATTTTCCTTTATTTCAAAAGATGTCTGTTTGATCCATGATTTACTTAAATATGTACTTTTATTATGCTTAAATATATATTTCTAATACTTGAGTATTTTCCAGGTTTCTTTCTGCTGTTGATTCCATTTTAATTTTCTTGAGTCGGGATGATACTTACTGTGTCTTCTGAAATTAATTAAGGCTATTTTTATAGGAAGCATATGTTCTCTCCTGTGTGTGGTTGAAAAGTCTGTATTCTCTTGTTGAATGGAGTATTCTGTACATAGAGCTTCATTGATACAGCTGTCTTTCGTATCCTTGCTGATCTTTTCCCTTCTTTTTTAGTCATTGAGAGTGGGATATTGAGGTCTTAAGCTGTAATCTTGGAGCTGTCACATCTTTTCATTTTTGGTCATTTTTGCTCCATGTATTTTTTTTTTAAGCTTTATTGTTAGGTGCATATATGTTTGTCATCGTTATATTTCCTGATTAATTGATACTCTTATTACAAAATGCCCCTCTTCTTCTTTAGTAACATTTTTATCTTAAAGTCTATGGCTGTTGTTTCTGATATTATTATGACTAGTCTAGCTTTTATGATTGCAGTTACATAGTGTTCCTTTTAGTTTCAACCTTACTTGTATCTTTAAATTTAGCAATTGTGTATTATAGATATAGTTGAACCTTGCTTTTAAAAAGTCCATTCTGACAGTCTACATACTGATTGGTGTATTAAGTCATATAATTATAGACATGGTTCATTTACATTTGCCATTTTACTGTTTTTAATGTATCTTGTATCTGTTTTGTTCTGTTTTTTTCTTGGATTGCTTTGGTGCCAAATATTTTTTAGTATAACCTTTTAATTCTTTTGATTATTTTAAAACTATTTCTTAGTGATTGCTCTAGTGGTTATAGTATATATTTTAACATCACAGTCTTTTGAATTTGAATCTGGAGTTGAAAAGTATGACAATAACCTAAGTGAAGAAACATGTGAAACCAGTGAACTCAAACATAATTCAGTAGAAATTATTCAATCTGAAGAACAGTCTCCTTATGGGACTCCTGTTATGCATTTGTTGATATGATTGGCTATATCCCATACTTAATTCATTTTTCTCCTTTTTCTTTTTTTTTCTAATTTTAATTTTAATTTTTTATTTTTCTTTGTGCCCATATATTTTATTTTTATTTTTTTATTTTTATTTTTTTTTATTTTAAAATCTTTAATTCTTACATGCGTTCCCAAACATGAACCCCCCTCCCACCTCCCTCCATTTTTCTCCTTTTTCTTTCTGTTCTTCAGATTGTATAATTCCTACTTATATGTATTTGAATTCATTGATTATTCTTTAAGCCCGTTTTTAAATCTGCTGTTGAATTCGTCGAGTGAATTTTTCATTTTACTTATTGTACTTTTCAACTCTAGAATTTCCATTTGGTTATTCTGTAATTTCAGTCTCTTTATTGGAGTTTTTCATTTGATCAGTCATTGTTTTCATGCTTTGTTTAAACATGGTTTCCTTGAGTTCTTTGAACATATTTGTAATGGCTGCTTTGAAGTCTTTGTTTTTTGGACCCCCACAAAATAGTTCCTATTTACTGCTTTTTCCCCCCACAGTGTTTGGGCCTACATCTTCCTATTTAAAACTGGACGTTTCAAATTGTACATTTTAATAACTCTAGGTTCTGACCCTCTCCTGCTTGGGATGGTTGTTAGGTTTTGATTGTTTCTGTCATTTGCCTGGAGTGATTATGTGCAATTTGTTTCAGTGTGTTTTTCTTTTTAAGCCTGTTTTCTTATGGACTGCTCTTGGATCGTTATATTTTAGTGGTCAGCCAGTGATTGGTCAGAGATTATACTGGAACATCCTGGGACCCTAAGGCCTCTATCATTTGTCAGTACATCTGTATGTGGTTTAGAGAACACACTCAAAGATTCACGCAGTTTGCATCTTTACTTCATTCAGGCTTGCTTCTGTGTGTTCATGTATGTATGCATGCACATGTGTGCTTGGCCTCAGTGTGAGGAAAGCTAGAGCCTCTGTCAGGTGTCTCAGCAGCATGTCCATAGACAGCCTAACATGCCCACAGTTTTGAAAACTGTGAGTGTGTTCAAGGCTTACAGTTGTCTCCCTGGATCCTCCTGTGGAATTTCCAGCCAGTTTTCGGGTCTCTTGGTTGACCCACTGGCTTGCAATATCAGGTCAACTGTGATGTGGGCTTTTTCCTTTTATTTTTTTGATAAAGCTCCTGAGCATTGGAGTTTTTCACATTGCTACAAATATAGTCAGCTCTGTTCTGCATAAACACCTCTGGTTTTCATAGATTGTCCCACCTTGTTAGAACTATTGCTCCAGAGGGGCTTGGGTGAAGGAGGATGGGTAAGATGTTACAGTGCTATCACTCTTAACCCAAGGTGCAATAGTTTTCTTAAATACAAACTTGTTATTTATTTTATGCCCTTGGTCAATTTTCAGAGTACGGAAATGGTCGTTTTTGACCATGTTGTCCAATTATGTGTTTTCTTTTTGGGGAATGTGTTCACAAAGGTCTTCACTTTGCTCTTCTTATCAGTTATTCAATTATCTGTTAAAGAATTTTTTAAAAACATGTAAAGCTCTTTAACGTCTCCTCATGAATTTACAATTTCTAGTGCTCTTCATTAACCCACTCCAGTGTTCTTGCCAGGAGAATCCCAGGGATGGGGGGGCCTGGTGGGCTGCCGTCTATGGGGTCGCACAGAGTCGGACACGACTGAAGCGGCCTAGCAGTAGCAGTGCTCTTCATTACCTTCAGTATGTTCATGTCTCCGTCTGATTTTATTTTCCTCCAGTCTGTAGAACTTCTCATAACAATTATTTTAGAACTGGTGTGATAGACCAAGTTCTGTCAATTTCTGAAAAACAACTTATTTTTGGCTGCACTGGTCTTCATTGCTGCCTGCTGGCTTTCTCCAGTTGCAGCAAGTGGGGTCTACTCTTCCTTGTGGTGAGTGGTCTTACCATTGTAGTGGCTTCTTTTTGTTGTGGAGCACAGGCCCTAGAGTGTGCAGGCTTTGGTGTTAGTAGCTGCAGCTCATGGGCTCCAGAGCATCGGCTCAGTAGTATGGCACTTGGACCTAGTTGCTCCATGGCGTGTGAAATCTTCTCAGACCAGGGGTTGAAACTGTCCCTTGCATTGGCAGGAGGTATATTTGTCAAAACTAAGAAATAAGTGCAACACAATACTATTAACTGAACTACAGACTTTATTTGCATTTCATCTGTTCTTCCACCCATTTTCTGCCCCCCAACATCCACCCTAGGATACTACCTGCAGTGTGGGAGACCCAGGTTTGATCCCTGGGTCTGGAAGATCCTCTGGAGAAGGGAATGGCAACCCACTCCAGTATTCTTGCCTGGGAAATCCCATGGATGGAGAAGCCTGGCGGACTACAGTCCATGGGATCGCAAAGAGTCGGACACAGCTGAGTGACTAACGCTTTGACTTTTGACTTTGATGTCACGTTTAGTGGTCATGTCTTTTAGTCTCATCGTGTTTGTGACAGTTTCTCAGTTTCTTGATTTTCAGTGACCATGATGCTTTTGAAAAGTATTGGCCAGCTAATTTTATAGGCTGTCCCACATTTGGGTTTGTCCCCTGTTTTCCTATGATTAGCATGGGGTTATAAGTTTGGGAAAGAATATCATAAAGGTGAGGTGCCTTTCTCTTCACGTAACTTCGTCTTGAGCACTTCACTAAGTTGTTGGTTGGCTTCTCCACAATAAGGCCAATCTTGTTCTGCTTGGACTCCTCCTGTTCTAAGAGAGAAATCGAGCTATGCTGATGCTGGGACCCACCTCGTTTGTTTCTCTTTATTCCTAGTGCCTAAAAACTTTTGTGTCATGTATTTTGTGCAGTTTTTCAGTTGGTTATGGTAGGAGGGCAAGTTATATACCAGTCTAAGTCATTGGCAGGACCTCTTTACTTTAAGTTCATTGACTGGAATTCCACAGTTAATCTCACTGCTTACATTTCCACAGATAACCACCCTTGCAAGGGCTAGCTTATGGTTACACATTCCCAGGGGGCACTCCATGCCAATTCACTCCACTTAGAACTTGGGCAGATAAAAATAAGTTTTCTTGTGGTTTTATTTTGATAGTGGGAAAGTGTATCTTGGTCTGTCCTTTCACTCTGGCTGCAACTCTTCATGGCCAGTTGCTGTTTAACTCTCCTTCATTGACCCTAAAGACTTGCTTCCTATTTCCTGAGCTTTCAAAATATAAACCGCTGCCCAGGACAACTCCAACCTGATGCTAATGGTTTTAGCTTTCTGTTTACTTTCTTGCAAACTAGGTAGGCTCTATATTTGAGAAGATATTTACCATTTTATCTAGCATTTCTAGAGATTTTATAGGAGGAAGTCCGATGGTATACTGTCTATAGTGTTTTTGAGTATTTTCTCTGTGTGAAGTGTTGTTAGGTGCCATAAAGAAGGCCATATATTGCCTTCAAATGGTTTACCTTGTTTGGGAAGGCAGGTCAAGTGTGTGCATCAAAGAGAACACCAGAAGTGCCTCAGAGATGCGCAGTGAGGGTTCAAACTCGGAGTCATCTGTCCTCTTTAGGGTAAGAGAATTGACAGCTACCTCACGTTGTTGTTATTGTTCATTTGGTAAGTTGTGACCGGCTCTTTGTGACCCCATGGACTGTAGCACAACAGACTTCCCTGTCTGTCATTATCTCTTGGAGTTTACTCAAACTCGTGTCCATTGAGTCGGTGATGCCATCCAACCAACTCATTATCTATTGACCCCTTCTCCTGCCCTCAATCTTTCCCAGCATCAGGTTTTTACCAATTAGTCAGCTGTTTGCATCAGGTGGCAAACATATTGGAGCTTCAGCATCAGCCCTTCCAGTGAATATTCAGGGTTGATTTCCTTTAGGATTGACTGGTTTGATCTCTTCATGTTAGAGGAAGTACTTTAGGTAGGATAGAAATCAGTAGTTGTACAGGATGAAAAGAATCCTGGTGGTATTATTGGGGATAAAGCTAGTAAAATTGAAACCAAGCTAGGGTTTTATTTATGTTATATTCAGGTTATAAGAACCCTGAGTCTATTAAGGAGTAAACATTTTTGAAGACTTGTTTTGGGGGAATCCAAAATTTTTTTTGCCAGTGCACATTTGGGGTCTTAGAAGCTGAATTGAAGGGAAGAGTGGGATGTCAGTGATGATTTGGTGATGAATCCTGTTTGCAAGGGGGGAATGGTATAATTTGGTGAAAATTATAATGAAATCAAATTTTTTGTGCATTAGAGCAGACTTTGATATTCTAATATATACAAAGCAGTGTTTAGGTTAGATCCATCTGTGGTCACAAAGGCTAAAAGAGTGAGTTTAATTTTCTGTGGTTACTGGGAATCTTTCAAGGAGCACTTGTTAGGAGATAATTGAGGTGTAACCAAGGAACAGCGCTCAGACCCTCTTCAGAAAAGTGAAGTTTGCAAATACTTATCAGAACTTAAATGTGTTTTGGGAGGTGGGTCTGGTGTCTTCTTCATAATTAAGACTTGTATGTAGTTGTTGCATATTCCAAATGTGATATCTAGTGAGTCTTTTAATAAGAGACTAACTCAGTGACTCTGTCAGTGTTAGAACTATGCAAGAATCTGAAAAGTTAGAAATAAATTGTTTGAAATTTGTTGATTTCTGAAAAGCAAAGAGAGAAGTAATCAATAATTATACCTAGAATTGATTAAAGGGAAGAAAACTCAAAAAGCAAATCTATTGATTTTAAAACTGTAAAATACTTCTGAAAAATTACTTTTTATGTTAAAGTGTAATCAGCTGATTAGGGTCTGGAGTGGAAAATTCCATGGTGTTTAATATCAGATGTACTAGGGAACATTCCCTCATGACAGTGAATCCCAGGAATATTGTAGGATTTGAGAGTTCTGGGGGTTGAGCCTGGATCATACCACCGAAAGGCTGAGTCAGTTCAGTCGCTCACTTGTGTCCGATTCTTTGCGACTCCATGAACCACAGCACACCAGGCCTCCCTGTCCATCACCAACTCCCGGAGTCCACCCAAACCCATGTCCATTGAGTCGATGATGCCATCCAACCATCACATCCTCTCTTGTCCCCCTCTCCTCCTCCCCCAACCTTTCCCAGCATCAGGGTCATTATTCTTCATGCCCTACGTCTTTGTGATATTTAACCTAGCCTTAGCAACCTTTGCGGCTATTAGTCCTTTCTGCTGACCAGACAGAGTTTGTGACTTGTGGAACCTGAACATATGGTAGCTGCAGGCTGGAACTGGCTGCCTGCAGTGGGAATACCCATCCTCCTGAATTGGACTGGGGTTGGAGAAGCTGTCAGTCAGTTACATCATCTCAGGAACCAGTACTTGACTCGTTACCCATGCAGCATTCTCTTGCTTTGGAAATTGAAAATGGCAGATTTCTGTATCCTAATAGTGGTGAATGCAGCTGTTTTCGTTGTTCATTTTAGCTAAGTAACGACTTGTGCAAAAAGATGAACTAGGATTAAAAGAAATCAGATGTGTGTATTTGGTATGCAATATTTTTGTATTACAAATAACTACATTCTAACCCACATTAACCCCATGATATGTGAATTTTGCCAACTCCTGCTGTGTCTTTTAAATCAAATCCAGTAAATCACTGTGAATGTTCTAATTTCTAAACAAACTAGTCTTCCAGTAGAGGTACTTTAACACTGTACTGCAAATTAGACAACCTAAGATAAATGAACCATCTTTGTTAATTATGTAGTTTAATTGATCAAAACTACCAGATAGGATTTTATTTATAGCAGTTTTGCTTAGTATCAAATTCTATACTATTAAATAGCTTGTGAGTCATATATTTGAGGTTATTAAGATATATGCTATTATTTAGCCTCTGTTAACCTTATTAAGTACCTTTTCTTGGTCTAGTTCATGTCACAATATGAAATTGCTTTTAATTGAGATGACCAGTTTCCATTAGATTGTTCAACCCCCATTGTATACATGAACACAAAGCACTTTTCATTTTTGCTCTATTGATCGAGCAGCAATTTGCTTGAACTATATTCAGAACCTGGTGGAAGAAGATGGGGGATTTCTCTAAATGTCCTTTTTGCTGGTGGTTATTCTCTCTGGCAAACCCCACTGTTTGCATGTAACTAATTTTGCACGCCAGTAGGTAGCAGTGGTGAGCAGAGGCACCGACAGAAAGCTGCCAGTCAGTGGTTATAAATTATTATTCATTTCTGTTATAGGTGGGGTGTGCAGTCAGTTACAGTAATAATTACCAGGACCAGAGGGTTTCCTAGGCAACCAATTTCCCCCCTCATTCATGCTGTTGCTGAGAGAGTGTCTGTAAAGCATGACATTGCTGTATTCTGAGGTTTGTTGCCCCCCTGCTGCTCCAGGTTTGAGGTTAGTTACAGCATCATAAGGTGCTCTCAAGCATAGAGAACTCAGGCTGGGCTGAAAAAGCAGACCGGCGAGAGGGCCTCTCCTCCACTGTTTCACTTTTAAGTAACAGAGCTTGCTCTAAAAATGCAAATTCCACAAGCTGCTTGATAACATTGGTAAGATCTCTGCAAGTTGTAGAACATTTTATTTTCTATTTATTTTGGAGATAGTGGGCGATTTCATTTTTAAGTTTTATTACTTAATAAAAATGTACAGAAACAGACCTGAAACGAGAGCTTTCCTTAGGATTCGAGTCAAATAAATCAATGGGGATCTGTCATAGCTAATCATGGATGTGTTTGTTGTTTATTCAGTCTTATGAAAATGGTTCATAAAGAGGAAGGTAACACATTCTTCCTGCAGAAGCAGGATTAGTCCTTTTTGTGGTAGGAAAATAATAGAAACCACATCTGTTATCCGGGATCTCTACATGAATCATATCCTACATTTGGGGGCTCTCTAAAATCTTTCATTTTAATGAACTTACATCAAGTGCTTTGCAGTGATAAAAAGTAGTATTTGTTTGTGTCTGCTATGAAAAAAGATAGGGGATTCGTGTTTCAGTCTTTCATGGAGATGTGAAATGTTTATCCATTTACAAGGCAGAAGTCACAAACCCAGACATGATGCATCCAGATCTCATTCTCTGCTAGATGATTACAAAAGCGCTGGGGACCTCACTTGTGTATTTATTACCTTGTGTTTTCAGTGAGATGAAGGCTGTCTGCCACTCTGTGTGCATGGAGGGTTGAGGCCGATTCAGAGCCGCTTGTGACTGATGGTTTCATTTGTTGTATGTGAGCCATGGCCAGGCTCCTGGGTTCCGGGCTTTCTTACTCTCCTCAGAGGCTCCTGCTTTCTGAGGAGAACCTGAGGGGACTGTTTACTGACCCCCTGCTTCCCCTTAGAGGGATATAAGTAGCGCCTGCCTCCCTAAGCCTCTGTGTGGGGTGCTGGTGATCCTTGGGTCAGGTATGGAAGCCTTGAGCAGGGATGTGTGCTGACCTGGTCCCTCAAGAGGCCAGAGCTAACAGCTCTGTGCCTTTAGTTTTCCCTGCGTGTGTTTGGGGGAAAATCGCCTTCTGCCACTGACCCAACTTGTGCTCCAGAATATGGGCTTAGGACTCAACTGCACTGGGCTATGAGAGCATGTTGGTCACCAGTTGCCTGAAAATATCCCACTTCCCACATAAAGGAATCCTGAAGTCCAGTTTCTTGAAAGCACCTCAAAGGTACTAAGCCTCAGTCTTCAGTCACCCTGTTGGATGTGGGCTTATGAAGTGATTCATAAAAATGAAATGTGTGGAGTATGTTTCTGATATTACAGATACCGTAAAATATAGTTGGCTATACGAATCCACGAGGATGGGGTCATCTGAAGTTTAGGTTTACTTTAAATAGTTTAATAATCTTTTAAAAAGTATTCATGGGCCAAAACTATGAGGCTGGCACCTGCTAGCCCAAACAGTTTTATCAAGTAATCCCAGTTTTCCTCTGAATAGCCTAAATAGAAGGGAGTGATTTTCCTGAAATGTTTGGTGTGGTATACTTCAGATGAGGACTTCTGCCCAATTAAGCAAAAGAAATAATTTTATATTTCATATTGCATACCTCTCTGTGCTGCAAATTATCTAAAGTGCTTAGCTAAACTAATGTTATAGATTAGATAATGAGTTGATAACAAGGTACATAGTAAATTAAAGACATGCTATGAAGTCATTATTTCCTTAGAGACAAGTACCCTTGCAATCTGAAGTCAGAAAAAGTGGGTGATCTCAAACGAGGCTACTTTGAACTCTGGATTCACAATAATGCCTTTTAATTGCATCTTCTGTATCTAAGGATTTGGGAGAAAGAAGGAGCACCTTAATCTGCAGAAAGAGGTGTCTCCTGTTTAAAATAATGATAAAATAAGAAAAGTTGAGCCACTATTATAAGCTTGTTTTCTGTTTTTTTTTTTTTTAATAATTGAAATGTTTTAGGAAACTATTAAAATCTTAAGGCTAAAGCATTCTTTCATATTTTTTTGTCTAAAGATTATTCTGCACCCTAGACAAAGGAAATATTTAAACTGTTAAATTTGAACAAAGATACTGTCTGCATATGACTTCTCTGAAGCCCTATAAAAATTCTTTAAAATTGCCTATTCACTCAAATTTACTGAGTGTAGCAAAAATGTCAAAGGCATAAAGTCAGAGAAGATTGAATAAAATAATGCAGAAAGACAGATTAGTCATGCACAGACCCACACAGCCTTTCAGAGCACACAATACCACTTTTTATTACCGCTCTATCTTTACAAAGACTACGTTCAATACATAGAAGATGATACATGGTCAGCCATGTCATCTGCCTTTGATTCCAGGACTCATTTATCTGGGCCCTTTTCACAATGACATTGATGAGAGATCTCAGTGTTTTCAGAGCATTGTTTTATTTATCATATATAATGGCTGGTGAAAAAAAACAGGAATTATGTCACTGATAGTGCATAAAAGAGTTGCACAGAAGATTCTGAGACAAAGTTTGGCAAAACATAGAACAAGGAGGCTCAAGTAAATGTTCTTTCCTCTGCTTTTTCCCCTGCTGTGCCTTCTCCCTCATTCTCACCCCCCAAAGATCTGCTGCTAACTGTTGGAAAATATCGGGAAAATGTTTTTCTTAGGCCAAATGTAGCGTACCCCAATCCCTGTAAACTCTTTGGCAATTTCATTTTTCTTTAAATTTAGAACATATTTTAATTACTTTAGAGTTGCTGACCATTATTTATGCATTTGCAAAGGGAAAGACTATTTGTCAGTCACAGTTTTGTATCTTGCAAATTTAATAAAGAGCAGCCCTTAAGATAGAATTTCTTAGGCTGCCACAATTGACAAAAGCCAGCTAATGTTCAAATGTCAACAGCAAACCTCATCAGCAGGCTGCACTGCTGTGCAATCAAGAGCGCGCCAAAGCTCCACATAAACAAATGTATGTAATGTGTGTGTGTGGGAGTGAAGAGCCCATGGCCTCAGTGTTGAGAGGACCAATGGCACAGGCTAGCAGTGCAGGCGTATCAAGAATTCCCCAAGAAAAGCTTCCCTTTCACAATTAGAAAGGCTGAGGTGGTAACCGACAGCTACCTTAGAAAAGATTATCTCTCATAGGTTCTTTGGGGGGAGTCTCATTTCCATGCCCATGGGGGATGTTGTCAGAGAAGGCTGGAGAACAGTTAAGGGGAGCTTCACGTTTTGGAAGCATGGACCAGCAGCCAGCTCCTTCAGTGGACATAAACTCTTTTTTATGCGACTGATCCTGGTGGTCATCAATAGTCACTGTGATGTGGAGGAAAGAGAGTTGGGTGTCATGCTCAAGCTCCACCCCTTCCTGGTTGATTCGTCCTCGGGCATGTCACTCTATTTCTCTGAGCCAAGTCCTCACTGCAAAAATCCAGATAGCACAATGTAGAAGGCTGTGGGGTCAAGATGAAGTATTAAACGTGGAAGTGCCTGGTGGGAGGTTATCCGTATCATTTTTCTGTGTGGAGTGAACACAAGTTTCCTTTGTCCTTTGAAAGTTTGCTTTTCTGTATCCTTGACTGAGTGGTCTTGTGTTTTTCTCTTCCATCACATCCTCTTTGTGGACTGGTGGGCTACAGACCCAGAGGACCTCCATGTCAGTGGAGGCTCAGATGAGAAAAGGTCTTTTTTAAGGTCCCAGTGTTTCAGCCTTAACTCCTTCACATTTGCATTTGACATAAGGCAGGAAGGGAATGTATGTAGGGGTTGCCTGGTTAGCGTGCATAGATTCCACAGATGGAGAGGGTGCCCACATGCCTCCTTTTCTCCCAGTTCACTGAACTTCAGAAATCTGAAGTTCAGGTTTCACCCTGCATCCCTTTCCCCCCTGCCCCGCCTCATGGCCCGAGGCTGGCCACCAGGGCCCAGAGGTCCCCAAACCAGGACCCTCACCTTCCCTCCCTGCCCCATATGATGGATGAAGGCATGGCACCTGCTGCGTGCACCTCATTAGGTCCTGTGGGAGAGGGGAAAGGGCAGACTTGGGGAGAAGGCTTTTTTGGAAAGGGTTAATGCCATTCACCTCCTGTAAATAGAACATGCGTTTGCTCTGGCCATCTTCCGGTTGCTGGGCAGTGCCACGAATGCCCTGATGTTTTTCCCCTGCTTTGTGAAGGCTCCTGTAGGCAGAAAGAAGCCCAAACGTCTAGAGGAGGGGGAGCAGGTAAGAGGCAGGAGCCTTCATATGTGGCTCTCCTGCCCTGTGTGGGCCAAGGTGGAGTTGGGGGGGTGGTGCGGGTTGCTGCTTCTCCAGTCTAGGATTCCCAAACTCATTTGTTTAGTCTTCACTGAGCCACTGAGCTACTGAGCTGCTGCTGCTAAGTCGCTTCAGTCGTGTCCGACTCTGTGCAACCCCATAGACGGCAGCCCACCAGGCTCTCCCGTCCCTGGGATCCTCCAGGCAAGAATACTGGAGTGGGTTGCCATTTCCTTCTCCAATGCATGAAAGTGAAAAGTGAAAGTTAAGTGGCTCAGTCGTGTCGGACTCCCAGCGACCCCGTGGACTGCAGCCTACCAGGCTCCTCTGTCCATGGGATTTGCCAGGCAAGAGTACTGGAGTGGGGTGCCATTGCCTTCCTCGAGCTACTGAGTCTCTATTATGTGGTAGCTGTTGCAGACAGAATAATAAAACAGACATGTCTGGTCACTGCCTTCATGAAACTTAGAGTCTAGTGAGAAAGACAACATAAACAAAGAATGGGCCTGGAGGGTTATTGGGTGGAGGAAAGGCCACTCTGGAGGGGGCAGCAGCTCCCAGATCTAAAGGATGAGTAGGAATGAGCCATGGGTAGGAATGCCTGGGGGTGTTCTGTGGGGTTGGGGTTTGGGACCCAAGGCTGACAGATGCCCCAGGTGTTAGGAGAGTCACCAGGGCCATGCTGGCTGTTAAGGATATTGTTCTCAGGGCAGTGTGAAGCCCCTGAGGGTTCTGAGCAGGACACTGACTGGACCTGACTTACATTTAAAGAAAATTCACTGGGTCCACGCCCTTCAGTATTGACTGTGGGAGACCAAGCATGGATACAGAGACACCAGGAAAGTCACTCAGTGAGATGCTGGCAGCCACAACAGAGATGGAGAGAAAGGGACAAGTTTAATAGACATTTTTGTAGTCAGAATGGTAGGACTTGCTGGTGGAGGGGAGGAGGAGAACAGGAGAGCCTCCATCCTTACCATCCAGCTTGGGTGGCTGGGTGCGGATGGGGCCACGAAATGAAGGAGACGCAGGAGCACAGGAGGGATGCAGAGGGCAGTGACCTTGGAGACCAGAGAGAACAGACCTCGTGCGACGCTGGAAACATGCCTGAGACGTCCAGAACCCAAGGCTCTTGCTTCTGCTTCAAGACTCAAGCCCAGCCCTGCTTCTGACCCTGCTATTTTGGACCTCCCTTGTCTGCTCAGATCCTCTTCCTTGACTCTTCGGAGTCTGTACAAGAAGTGTCAGCCGTGCATTGTTTGTGTGCTGGCCTGGCGACACAGAAGTCACACGGGTGTGAAATGGAAGCTGTGGTCCTCCGCTGTGTCTGGGTGGCAGTGTGTGTCCACTGGAGCAGATGGGAACGAGAGGTGATAGGGCACGTAATGGGACAGAGGACAGGGGGGAGGGAAGAAGCTGTAGAAGCGCCGCAAAGAGGGTTATGGTGAAAGTGGGGCAGCCAGGGCCAAGGCAGCCACTCCACGTGGGTGGGACCCATGTGCTGAAACTAAGGAGTTGTGGTGTTAGTGGCTGGAAAGGCCTGTGGAAGTAACATAAGTCACCCTCTCAGCTCAGTGCAGTTAAACCAGTTCTAGAATCCTGGCCCCTCCCTTCTAGTCCAGCATCTCTTCAACCACATTTTTTAAAAATAGTTGAATCAGAGATGTAAAGATAATATCTCCAACCTGTTAGTTGCAACTTTTCATACAATAGTGATACTAGGAAAATCCAAGTGTCTTAACAATAAGGAACTGGCTAAGAATAAAATAAAAATTTGACTATTAAAATGGTTTTTAAGACTTATGAATAACACTGGTTAATGCTCATGATGTATTCAATGTTATATGAAAACAGGATATGAATACTCTATTTTGTGAAAAGGATCTACATGGAAATATAGGTAATTGTATTAGGGTTCTCCAGAGAAACAGAACCCATAGGATGTATGTATACACACACGTGCATGAACGCATATGTGTGTAAATTGAGAGTAAGAGTGAGATTTATTTTAAGGAACTGGCTCAGGCAGTTGTGGGTGCTGGGAAAAGTCTGCAGGGCATGCCAGCAGGCTGTAGGCCCAGGGAAGACCTGATGCTGCAGCTTGAGTCTGAGGGGTATCTGGAGGCAGAATTTCTTTTTCCTCAGGAGACCTCTGTCTTCTAAGACCTTCAACTGATTGGATGAGACCCATCCACATAACGGAGCTTAATTGGATTTTGATTTAAAAGTTCAGTTCAGTTGCTCAGTCGTGTCCAACTCTGCGACCCCTATGAACTGCAGCACACCAGGCTTCCCTGTCCATCACCAACTCCCAGAGTCCACCCAAACCCATGTCCATTGAGTCAGTGATGCCATCCAACCATCTCATCCTCTGTCGTCCCCTTCTCCTCCTGCCCCCAATCACGCCCAGCGTCAGTCTTTTCCAGTGAGTCAACTCTTCGCATGAGGTGGCCAAGGTATTGGAGTTTCAGCTTCAGCATCAGTCCTTCCAAAGGACACCCAGGACTGATCTCCTTTAGGATGGACTGGTTGGATCTCCTTGCAATCCAAGGGACTCTTAAGAGTCTTCTCCAACACCACAGTTCAAAAGCATCAATTCTTCGGCACTCAGCTTTCTTCACAGTCCAAATCTCACATCCATACATGACCACTGAAAAAACCATAGCCTTGACTAGATGGACCTTTGTTGGCAAAGTAATGTCTCTGCTTTTTATTATGCTGTCTAGGTTAGTCATAACTTTCCTTCCAAGGAATAAGCGTCTCTTAATTTCAGGGGTGCAATTGCCATCTGCAGTGATTTTGGAGCCCCAAAAATAAAGTCTTACACTGTTTCCACTGTTTCCCCATCTATTTCCCATGAAGTGATGGGACCAGATGCCATAATCTTCGTTTTCTGAATGTTGAGCTTTAAGCTAACTTTTTCACTCTCCTCTTTCACTTTCATCAAGAGGCTGTTTAGTTCCTCTTCACTTTCTGCCATAAGGGTGGTGTCATCTGCATATCTGAGGTGATTGATATTTCTCCTGGCAATCTTGATTCCAGCTTGTGCTTCATCCAGCCCAGCATTTCTCATGATGTACTCTGCATATAAGTTAAATAAGCAGAGTGACAATGTACAGCCTTGACGTACTCCTTGTCCTATTTGGAACCAGTCTGTTGTTCCATGTCCAGTTCTAACCGTTGCTTCCTGACCTGCATACAGATTCCTCAAGAGTCAGGTCAGGTGGTCTGGTATTCCTATCTCTTTCAGAATTTTCCATAGTTTATTGTGATCCACACAGTCAAAGGCTTTGACATAGTCAGTAAAGCAGAAATAGACTTTTTAAAAGTTAATCTTGTCAAAATATACCTTCAGAACAGCGTGTAGACTGGTGTTTGACCAGTAACTGACCACAGCCTTGCAAGCTGATGCATAAGTTTAACCATCATGGTAATGATGAGGAAGAGCAGAAGGAAGAATGTCCGTGTTACAGGGGTTCTAGGGCACTTACTTATACTTTCCTCTCTCTTCCCCAAGTTTCAATAGTAAACACAGTTTTTAAATTTTAATATATAAAATATAAACAATTAATAAAAGTGTTGTCCTTGCCCATATCAGGAAATAATTCTTTCAGTATCTGAAAGAGAGGTTTGTTTGTTCCAACTCCATGCCCAGTAGTGGTACTGATATTATCTCTTAAATGTACCACCTAAAATTATAGACGAACATGAAGATAACTACACTTCAGTTTAAAAAGTCATCTATAATGTTACCATGCTATCAGAGTTGTAGTTTTTGTAGTTTTTCTGCTCCATTTCATTTTCATTTTTTCCCCCATGATGTACATATATATGCATGACATTTCACCTTCACTTTTCAAAATTTCCTTAGTGTTCTATTGCATGATAGTGATTCATCTAATCCTCTATTGTTGGATATTAATGTCTTTTCTAGTTTTCTGCTATTAGAAACAATTTGGTCCTAAACAGCTTTGTACACTGCTCTTTCCACATGGATCTGATTATGTTCCTTAAAATGAATTCCTAGAAGAGAAATTTCTGGGTCAAAGCATATGTATTTTTACAAAATTTGATCTGAGTACCCAGAATGGATTTATCATAATCCTTGGTTCATACTTGCTCATCCTTGGACTATGCATGGCCCATATGTAGTATAATTATTTAAATGATATTTTTAGTAACATGAGCCCACTATCCAAAACACAAACGAAGAATTTGACAGTAATCTATGATTCCTTCCATAGTTCCACCTCCCTCTACAGTTCTCTCAAATCTCTGTTTATTCCCTTGTTTTCTTTTGTATATATTTTATTGAGTCTGTATTGTATTCCTAAAGACATGTATTTTTATTTAGTTGTTTCCAGGTTTCAAAAGGTACCATCCTGTATATAATGTTTTGTGGCTTAGTTTTTGTAATTACTGCTGCATATTCAGAGTGAAAAAGTTGGCTTCAAGCTCAACATTCAGAAAATGAAGATCATGGCATCTGGTCCCATCACTTCATGGGAAATAGATGGGGAAACAGTGGAAACAGTGTCAGACTTTATTTTTTTGGACTCCAAAATCACTGCAGATGGTGACTGCAGCCATGAAATTAAAAGACGCTTACTCCTTGGAAGAAAAGTTATGACCAACCTAGATAGCATATTCAAAAGCAGAGACATTACTTTGCCGACTAAGGTCCGCCTAGTCAAGGCTATGGTTTTTCCAGTGGTCATGTATGAATGTGAGAGTTGGACTGTGAAGAAAGCTGAGCACCGAAGAATTGATGCTTTTGAACTGTGGTGTTGGAGAAGACTCCTGAGAGTCCCTTGGACTGCAAGGAGATCCAACCAGTTCATTCTGAAGGAGATCAGCCCTGGGATTTCTTTGGAAGGAATGATGCTAAAGCTGAAACTCCAGTACTTTGGCCACCTCATGCGAAGAGTTGACTCATTGGAAAAGACTCTGATGCTGGGAGGGATTGGGGGCAGGAGGAGAGGGGGACGACAGAGGATGAGATGGCTGATGGCATCACTGACTTGATGGATGTGAGTTTGAGTGAACTCCAGGAATTGGTGATGGACAGGGAGGCCTGGTGTGCTGCGATTCATGGGGTCACAGAGAGTTGGACATAACTGAGCAACTGAACTGAACTGATTGTTGCACCGTAACATTGTTTACTCATGTGTTGTGTTCCTGTAGGGTGTTCCATTGGGTGAAAATACCAGCTAGTGATCCCACTCTCCTGTGATGAGTGTTTGGGTTGTTTCTGGGGCCATGGTACTATGAGCAGTGTTGCTGCAAATATTCTGTCATTGGCCTCTTTTTATACACATGTAGGATTTTCTCTTGAGTATATAAACCTAAGAGCAGAAGTTAATATTCAACTTTAGGAGACAATTCCAGGATGTTTTTCTGAAGTGGCTGCCTCTCCAATAATGTAGGTGAATCCACATCCTCCCCAACACTTGGTATTATTGGACTGGTACTATTTGTTACTCAAATAGGTATAAAGTGGTCTCTTGATTGCATTTCCCTCATCACCAATAATACAGCTCTGTCTGAATCTCCTCAGGCTGCTGTAACAAATGCCACAGACAGGCTGGCTTAGACATTTATTCCTCCCAGTTCTGGAGGTAGAGAAGTCCAAGATCAAGGTGCTGGCAGATCCAGCTCCTGGTGAAGGCCCTCCTCCTAGTTTACAGATGGCTGCCTTCTTGCTATCTCTTCATATGGTAGAGAGAGAAATCATTTCTCTCATGTTTCTTCCTATAAGGGCACTAATCCCATTCAGGAAGGGATCTTCCTAATTACCTCCCAGAGTCCTCCAAAGGATTAGAGCCAGATTAATTTGGAAGGATACATATTAATACATATATTAATACATAATGCATACATATTAATTTTGGAAGGATACACACATTCAGTGAATAGTATTTTCTTTTATGGCCATATTTATTTATCCCTCTGTGAAGTTCCTATTTATACCCTTTGCCTATTTTTCCATTGGGTTGCTTCTGCTCTTATTGATACTGAGTTTAGTGCATTTGTGATATTAATTTTTTGTCATTTATGTATATTATAAACCATTTGTTTTTTACTTTTAGAGACATCTTATATTGAAGTAAACAATAGTATATAAGTTACAGGTGTACAATATAATGATTCACAATTTTTAAAGGCTATACTTCATTTATAGTTATTATAGAATATTGGCTATATTTCGTGTATTGCATGGAGATATCTTTTGATAAATATAAAATTCTTAATTTTAATATAGTCAAATGTGTTCATCTTAGTCTTTATAGTCACTGATGTTTAAGAAAATCTATCCTTACCCTAAGGTCTAAATGATATTTAGACATATTTTCTACTAAGAAGTTTAAAGTTTTGTTTTTAACATTAAAATCTTTAATCCATCTGGACTTGGTTTCCCAACATGGTGTGAGGGGAAGGTACAATTTCTTCTTTTTCCAGATGGCTAATCAGGTTTTTCAACTTCATCTGTTCAACAGGTCCTTTTCTCTTTGCGGTTCTGACATAGCTTCTGTCATATACCTTAGTGTGAGGTTCTGTTTCTGAGATATTCCTCCGGTGGATTTATTTTTCCTTTCACCAACACCACACTGCCTTAATTACCAGAGCTTCACACTAAGTGCTGACATAAGGTGGATCAAGCCCTTCCTGTCTAATTTTCATCTCCAGAAGTATCCTGGTTATTCTTGGCTTATTCTTCCATATCATTTAATAAGTTTTTTTTTTTTAATCCCTGTTGCAACTTTGAATGGAATAATATCAAGTCAATAGGTCCATCTGAGGAAGAGTGACATGTGTATACACTGGTAAACTTTCCTATCCATGAATATGGTATATCCCTCTATTTAGTTAAGACTTCTTTAACAGCTGTTAACCAAGTTTTCCTGTGTAAGTTATAAACCTTTTGTTAGATTTCTTCTGAGGTACTTGATACTCTCTATCTGTGGATCTTTTTGCCATGTAGCTCTCCAAGCTGCTTCCGTTTATTTCCTGTTTTCCTCGGCAGACTGTGAGAGTGAGGCAGCTGAGAACTGAACTGGGAGGATGTTTTAGGAATGGAAGTTCTGGTCCACTTTCTGCTGCTTGAGCAAGCTAGTGAGGAAGTTTTGTTCTGGACCTGTTTGGGAGGATAGCATATGCTCTTCATTAGGGAAGAGTCATGGGTGTACGGGGTGATCCACGGAGGAGCTGGTTGAGGGAGAAGCACCCAGCCAGGAGAGGCTCTGTGGGGAGTAGGAGGGGAGAGCTCCGAAGATCCAGGCTTGAGTCTTGACTCTGCAGCTACTGGCATCCTTTCTTTTAAGTTAGGTTAACTCTTTGTCCTGCATCAGCAAAGGTGCCTGAGAGTGAAGTTCACTGGAGGAAAGATCTGCATGTGAAGAATTTTCTTTGAATCTTTCTTTGAACCAGCTGAGAATGGTGAGCCAGTCATGTTGTCAGAGTGTTTGGGACAAACATGCAGCCACAGAGGCGAAGCTAGGCTAAACATCATCACAGAACACATGTTCCCATCCCCTAGAGGCAGCACTGTGGCTTCTTGGGCCTCAAAGTGACAAGATTTATCCAGGGAGCATAAGTTATGGGGATGTGGAACAGTGCCACTTCCGGGGCTTTGAGAAACTGGCACCTGTGCTGTGGATCCGTTCTATGGTAGCGTGCTAACAGAGGAGAGGATTGCATTGTTGGTGGAAGCCTAGAGACCTGGAGGATACCCCAGCTTCATTCTAGGGTGGCTCACATGGGGCCCTGCCCCAGCCTGAAATCCTTGCAGCATGCACCTTTAACACGCCGATAGCCTTGTTGTAGGCTGGGTGTAATATTGCAACCATTGGGACTCTTGGCCTGATGACACCATGAGATTTTCAAGTTCCTCTTGGATCCCATGCAAGCTTCCCCACTATGTTCGAGGGGGCCACTGCCTGTCTCACAATGTTTAAAGCAAGGTGGGACAGTCTTTCCTGAGTGCTCTGGGGATTCCCTGGATGTCCTTCTCTGAAGGTCTGTAGACAATACCTAGGCCTGCCTATGTGCAAGAAACTTCCCCACAAGTAGCCAAAAAAGGCTCCATCTTCACCTGATTTGTGTCCACTCAAAAGGAGGCTGCAGGAGGCTGATAAGTCATAATCCAGAGAGGTGATGACAGTAGTCTCCATGTCCATTGATTAATGAAAACAGGGCTAGCTGGACACAGAGTAGATGGTTATAAATGGTGCTGTCAGGGAAAAATAATTATTGTATTAATAAGGAAACGTTCAAAACCAGGCTTTAAAAAAGAGAACTGGCAACTTAGCATCTCGTGGGTAGTAAGGCAGGCTTGATGGGATGGGGGCCACCTTACCCCCCCTTTGCCTTTCCAGATGCCAGCTTCCTCCTTGCCACGCGTGTGCCTGTGCCTGCACCCGGGTATACTGTGAACCAGCGTGTGTGGACGCGGTAGGCTTGACCTCGCTCTCATGGGATGCCAGAGGGTTCAGCTGGGGTTGTTTGCAGGCATCCGGGACCACTTCCAGCAGGAACAGGGAAAAACGAGCATATCTTATTGTACCTGAAACACTCTATGATATGTACTAAATATTATGACTACTCAGGGCCTTGCAATAATTGATTCACCCACACAGCCATTTAGTCTGCGAGCTGTTCGTTTTACAAATTCTACAATCTTTTAGAAATTCTTTCAGTGCGGAAGATTGCTGCCTGGCCTCAGATTCATTATGGTGATTGAATCCTCTTCAATAGAGAACGGTTTAAAGAGAGCACATGCCCGTGTGTCTCACTCAGAGTGAAGGCACATAGGTTAAAAGCTTGTCTGGGTGGCATAATTCACTGCCGCTATGCCAAACAATCACGTCTTATTGTGACCTTCATAAGATACAAAAAGGCAACAGGATGGAGCTCGGCTTTTTTTAAACCCACTCACAGATTTAGCTTCCCAACATCTGAAGCTTGGAGAATTCCTAATTAAATAACCAATTAATAATGTAGAATAGGAAAAGCTATTTTTTTTCTGAAATGCAAAATCATAATTAATCAGAGTACAAAAAGCTGCCTGTCTTTATATCAGAAAAATATAGACTAGGTATTTAAATATTCCACCACACCTGAACCCTGGCCATCCGTCATTGTTATGACTTAAAACATCTCAGACTAAATTAGGTTTTGTTTGTATAGAGCAGTGAAAGTCAGATGGCTTGAATGACAAAATTAGAACATGCTCAAATCACTGAGACAAAACCGCATAAAGAGAAAGATGTGCAGGCAAAGGGCTGCCAGTATGGAGCAGAAATCTTCCACGAATTCTTTTTAAAAATGAGTTCTTTCCCATTTGCTCAACCAATTGGTGTAAATATAAATTTCTGACCCACAAGCAGACATTCCAGGGGGAAAAAAAAATTATCCCTGCCCCCTTGTTAACTGCCCAAAATAGCAAACGCTGCTCTAGAGAGGTCGCCCCCTCCCTCCCTTCCCCTCCCCGCCAATTTCCCTGCCTCTGGTGCCATTTACCCTCCGCGGCACCGCCGCCCACCGCTCCCGCCCAGCCCGCGCCGCTCCGCCCACCAATTATTGTCGGGGAGACGGGCAGGAGCCACTAATGATCTAAGTTCTCCCCCACCCTCCGCACTTTGCACCTCTCGGCACATTTATATTTTAAAAGAAAAGCTGGCTTTTATAGTTTGTGCCACCTCCACAATTTATACTTTGCCCATGAAATACCAGACACGGGAGTAAATTTTCCAAGGAAGAAACGTATAAAAAACGCTTCCCTAGATTGACGAGAGGAGCGGCCTGGGGAGAGGAGCCGGGGCCTAGCAGGTGCTGCGGGCCCAGGTGCCCCTCGGTTCCGATGAGCCAAGCGAGTCCGGCCCTGCGTCCTGAACACGCGGGCATTTGCCTTCACGCTTTTGCTCCTGCTGCTTTCTTCTCAGGGAAGTGCACATTTGAAACCCGTCTGATGTTCAAGGTGGTGCCGCCTCTCACCTCCTTGAGGACACCCTCCTGGCGCCCGCACCCCACCTTCTCCTTCGGGTTGGTGGGTGTGGACCCTGCCCAGGCCTTCAGCTCCCCGACCCTGGTCCTGCAGGGGCGACCCTGCGCCCCAGCTGAGGAGGGCGTGGTCAGCCACGGTGGGCAGGGGCACCTGCCTTCTCGCGCAGGTTTTAGAGCGACCTTCGCCTGGGCCCCAGATGCCACCAGCCTCTGTCCGAGCCACCGCCACAAATCTCCTCTAACATATAATTTGCTGTTATCACAGCAATAAATAATTTTTGGTGACAGTTTTACTGTGAGACTTTGTGCGGTGTTTTTTTTTATTGACAAAACCGCTGTGAATCAACATACATGAACACAATAAAAATGTGAGAAATATCTGCATTACGGCTGAGGTTTTGTCGATAGGGCAGCGCATCGATCTCGGCTCCTCTTTCGGGCTGTTTGTGGAGTTCAGCGCGCAGGTTTCCGAACTATCCGCTCAGGGGCCGCCTACACCCGAGCGCCCCAACCAAGCCCCTTGAGAACCCCTCCTTGTGGGGAACCGCAGCAGCCTGGGGGCAAAGGAGGAAGAGCCAGAGGCTGGAGGGGGCTCACTCACTCACTCCTTCCAGCCTCATTCATTCGGGCGCTGTGTACTGGGACCCCGGCGACCCGGGCCGACGCTGGCGAGGCCTTCCATCTGGGGGAGGGGCGGATCCGCAGACAGGTCCCCTCCCTGCGGTGGGCAGGGAGATGCTCCCTCACTGGCCCATCTCAGCCCCTGGCTGGGTGCCTCTGGAGGGACTGGAGGCCAGATGTTACACAAGTGAGGGACCCCTACCAGGAGGCTTCCTGCAGGAGCCACGTCTGAGCCGAGAGAAGGGCAGGGGCGTGGCCAGGACAGGAGCCCAGAGCCGTCCTGGCAGACGGAGCAGCCTGGGAAGGAGCCCAGTGCATTCGAGGAACTGAGAGGAAGGGCGAGAGGCAGGGAGGGGGCTGGGGTGAGAGGACGCAGAGGGTGCCCCGGGAGTGCCCCCAGAGTAGAGGCCTGGGAGAGAGTCAGCGTGGGGCGGCGGGGTCCTCCGGCTGCCAGGGAGGCTCGGAGCTCACTCAGTCATTGTGACATGGTGTTCCGTCCCTCTGCCACCCCCGCTCAGCTGCCCTCTGCGGTCACCATGGGTGTGTTGCCTCCAGAATCCCTACAGGCTCGGGCCCTCCACCACCCCCACCTGGACCCAGCCCTTGGCTCCTTCGGTGGGTGACCCAGCAGGACTGGCTCCACACTCCTGAAGGCACGTGCTTCTCCACAGTCAGAGGCCCCGTCCTGCGCCTTGGCAGTTCCTGTGATCAGCCCCAAGGTCTGCCCACACCTGCCCAGCAGGCAGGGTGCGTTCCATACCCGCCTTCCCCACCGTCTTGCCACCCCTGCACTGGGGTTGCCACTTCGCCAACTGCCCCATCCAAATCCCACCCTCTGTGGAGACCCCGCAGCACCGATCCTCCCAGCAAGCCTCCTGGGGTTGTGCTGCCACATGGCAGCCCGCAGCCTCCCTGTCCTTGTCTCCAGGAGCTGGTCCCCTGGCTTGGGAGAACGGGCTCCTTGCTCAGTAACATTCAGGATTCCCTGGCTGTCAGCTCCAAGCGTGGCTCAGCCCCTTGGCGGGCGGGGAATTGGACTAGCAGTCATAGATTTGAGTGCCTTCAGGGCCAGGGACCGGGAGAGGGCCTGGAGGCAGCAGGTATGAGGCTCTGCCTGCCTGGGGCCGGCCCACCTGCTGCTTCCTCCTCTTCCCCTCAGCCTCTTTTAGTGACTGGGCTTGCCAAACGGAAGGTGTCTGTCCATTCTTGTCCCCAGTGTAGTGAGGGAAATGGAGCCCATCCTGGCCTGGAGGTCTGAGCCAGGGGCCGGCCAGAGGCAGGGAGGAGTCTCCCACCCCTGGGGTCCTTGCCAAGTGCCAGAAGACGGCAGAGCTCAGGCGTCTCACCCTCGGGAGGCGGGGGGACACACCTCTCACCACCCCCGCCAGAAGCCCTTTGAGCCCTTGTGTAAGTCACCTGCTCCCCTCTCCCCCCTGTCTCACACGGGTTCCTTTTCTGTCCTTCTGGTGGTGATCACTGTCCAGCTCACTGGTTGACTTGTTTGTGGGCTGAGTCCCTCCAAGCCAGCTCTGGGCTCCTGAAAGCAGGGACCGGGGGCTTCCCTGTGGGAAAGTGAGGGGCAACCTGCAATGTCATCGGAGGGAAGGGACTTGAAGTGGTGGCATTCGCTTGACAAAGTGAGAGTCCCATGCCCTTAACAGAGAGTAGCGCTATTGGAGACTGCAGGTGGCTCACGTCTCTCCACCTGTCCTAGCACCCAGGGCCACGCTGGCCCTGGGCGAGCTGTCTCCTCAGCACCCGGGGCTATGCTGGCCTTGCACGAGCTCCTCAAGCACCCCAGCTATGCTTACCAAAGGGCAAGCACTTCCTTCGGTGCAGATCAGTTGATCACCCCACATTCAGGGAGTGGCTGGCCCTTCCCTGGTCTCCAGTACCTTTATCAGGGTCCCCTGGCCTACTGGAGCTGGCCAGGAAAGCAGGGTTTCGTTTTAAGGGTGATTTCCTCAGCCCCCATGGGCTGCCCTGCCAAGCACCACCCCCCTCCCCCCCGGTGGCACCTGCCCACGCGGCACCTGCCCAGGGCAGCCGGCTGTGCCCCCACCACCCTCCTGACGTCAGCTGAGGGGATGCTGCTGCCTCTGCTGCATGCTGCTCAAAAGAGTAGGCAAAAGGCAGGTGTCCAATTGCTGCTGGTGAGGAAGAGAAATAATTTGGTTTCTAAATCAGGACTCAGCACCAGGGCCAGACACTGGAAGGGAGCCTCTCGGCTCAAAGGCGGATGATCCTACACACGGGTGATGGCCTAGGACCCCCAGGGACATTGGGGGCTCCCCTCGGCCTGACTCTGGGTGCTGAAAGCCCTGAGAACAAGCCATCTGAAAATTAGGATTCTGTGTCGGCCTGTCAATCCCCAGAAGCACACAGCCTTTCATTAAAATCCGCCTGACATTTCTGTTATGCTCAGAAATCCCGAAGATATGCCAAGTGCCTGCTATTTGCCATCACATCCGCCTGGGAAGCTGTGGGCCGCCAAGCCCATCGTGCTGAAATGCCCCCCGGGAGGCGGGCAGCCGGCTGTGCAGGGCACTGGCAGGGCGCACGATTGGGCTCGCAGGGGGGCTGCCCGACAGCACAGCTGGGGACAGCGGGCCCTGGCTTCATGCTCTCTGGGGACACGATGGCTCCTCTAAGCTCATAGTCCACGAGGGGTTCTGAGTGCAGGGAGGTGCCTACAAGGCCAGTGAGGGAGGCCACTGCTGCAGCCCCGCAAGCCCGCAGGGAGCCTTCCTCCTCTGTGCCAGGCCTGGCAACAGGTGACAGGGCAGCTGGGGCAGACAGAGGAGGCAGGCAGGTGCCGTCGATATTGGGCATTGACCTGGGTGTCTCCGAGGAAGGTCCTGTCATTTGGCCAGAGTGCCAGGAGTAAATGTGCCCGAAAGGTCACAGAGCCCACAGAATGTGTGATATGGAAATACCTCCATCCCGAGAAGGCTGGGGCCAGCCTTGGGAAGAGAGGGAAGGCCCGCACTGTAGAGCTGGATGCTGTGGCCACATCTCAGCTCTGAAGCTGTGCTGTGAGGTGGGGGGCAAACCAGACTCCTGCATGGAAGTATACGGGTAGCAGGAGGCTGGAATGCTGGGCAGAGCTGTGGACTTCATTGTGTAGTGCACGGAGGAAGTGAAAGAGAGCAAGGCTCCTGAAGAGGAGTCTGGCTGAGTTCATTGACTCCCTCCCTCCATTCATTCATCCATCCATCCCTCCATTCAGCTCTCTGTCCACCCACCCATCCTTCCATTTCTCCATCCATTCGTCCCTCCCTCCCTCCCTCCATCCCAAGAGTTTGCTCACAAGGTTGTGACTTTCTGAGGGTCTTGGTGAGTGGGAACCAGGGGCTAAAGAACAGCCAAGAATGTTTTTCACTTTTGTTACTCCTCTCCAGCCAGGAGAATGGACGTGTGTGGTCTGAGGGTTGCGCTGTGTGGCAGGCACCCCGTCCATCTCATCAGCTGCCAGGAGAGTGGGTCTCACACCTCAGCTGACCGATGAGCTGGGGCCATAGGAAAAACAAGAACCCCAAATATGAGCGGGCTAGATGGGCAGAGCAGGGAGCCGAGGTTCCCAGTTAGTCCTCACTCCGCACATTCTCCTGATGGCTCAGGCGGGTGTGTCCCTGAGACTGTGGACAGAGGGCAGACATTTATTAGGAACCGCCTCTGTGTCAGATGCTGAAAATACAGTGGTGAGCAAGTAAGGCCCAGTCCCACCTGCTGAAAGCAAGGGTGATAAACAGCAGTAACAATTACCCACGTCTGGTTCTGCCCTGCACCGTGCCTGGCTCATTGGCAAACGCCCAGGAAGGGAATGAGTGAAAGAACAAGGGATGCCGCCCCCCGCCCCCAGAGGATAAGGGGGATAAGCAGCCTCTCCTGGCCTCCATGTGTAACAGGTTGAACCACTTCCTTGTTTAGAAATAGGGTCGTGGGAGATTTCATTAGTTAAGATGAGGTCATGCTAGAGTTGTTGTGGTTCAGCTGCTAAGTTTTGTCCGACTCTTTGTGAGCCTGCGGACATGCCAGTTTCCTCTGACTGCGGCTGTCTCCCAGGGTTTGTTCAAATTCATGTCCGTTGAGTCGGTGAGGTTATCTAACCATCTCATCCTCTATTGCCGCCTTTTCCTTTTACCTTCAGTCTTTCCCAGCATCCAGGTCTTTTCCAGTGAGTAAGCTCTTTGCATCAAGTGGCCAAAGTATTGGAGCTTCAGCTTTAGCGTCAGTCCTTCCAATAAATATTCAGGGTTGATTTCCGTTAGGATTGACTGGTATGATCTCCTTGCTATCTGAAGTACTCTCAAGAGTCGTTTCCAGCCCCATAGTTCGAAAGCATCAATTCTTCAGTGCTCAGCCTTGTTTCACATCCCCCAAGACTACTGGAAAAACTCTCACATCCCTACATGACCACCAGAAAAACCATAGCTTTGACTATATGGACTTTTGTGGGCAAAGTGGTGTCTCTGCTTTTGAATACTCTAAGTTTGTCATAGCTTTCTTTCCAAGGAGCAAGAGTCTTTTAATTTCATGGTTGCAGTCTCCATCCACAGTGATTTTGAAGCCCAAGAAAATAAAATCTGGCACTGCTTCCACGTTTTCCCCTTCTGTTTGCCATGACGTGATGGGACTGGATGTCACGATCTTAGTTTTTTTGAATGTTGAGTTTCAAGCCAGATTTTTCACTTTCCTCTTTCACCTTCATCAAGAAGCTCTTTAGTTCCTCTTCACTTTCTGCCGTTAGAGTGGTATCATCTGCATATCTGAGGTTGTTGATATTTCTCCTGGCAAACTTCATTCCAGCTTATAATTCATCCAGCCCAGCATTTCACATGATGTACTATGCCTATAAGTTAAATAAGCAGGGTGACAATATGCAGCCTTGTCGTGCTGCTTTGGGCCCTAATCTAATATGGCTGATGTCCTTACAGAAAGGGGAATCTGGACATAGACACTCCTGCAGGGAAGACGGAGTGAAGAGACACAGGAAGAAGGCAGCACCCACCAGCCCAGGAGAGGGGCCTGGAACAGATCCTTCCCTCACAGTCCTCAGAAGAATCCACCGTGACCTCTAACTTCTGAGCCTCCAGAACTGAGAGACAGTAACATGTCTGCTGTTTAAGCCATGAAGCCTGGAATGCTTTGTGAGGGCACCTCAGGAAGCTGCCTAGGTTTTTCAGTGACGTGCCATCTGGGGTCTGCACCTGGAAATCTCAGGGACGCCCATAGCCAGGGGCTGGTGGGTGGGGGTGGCATTGTCCAGACACTGGCTGTGCCCCAGATCAGGGAGGGCTCAAACATGGGTCTCCCTTCTCCTCTCGATGGTCTGCAAGGGCCTCTGGCTGCTCCTCTTCTCTGGGCTCTGGTGGCCCAGGGGCCCTTCTGAGGCTACCCAGGGGCAGGCCAAGCCCACTGTAGTCCACCTAGGGCGTCTCTGGTGGGAATTATCAGGGCTGAGTGGCAACCATGGGAAGTGACATTGGCTTCTCCCCTAATAAGTGTCAGCTACGCTGTCCTGCTATTTTCTAGAACACCCCAAGCAGTTTGCAACTCGGGACATTTTGCCTGCTCTCCCTGGCCTGACGTTCTTTCCTGAGCCTGTTGAATCTCCAGCTGGGCCTCAACATCACCTTCTCCTAGAAGCCATCCTTGCCTGCCCAAGTAAACCAGCCTTGTCCTCTGGTTTTCTCTGATGGCTTTGTTTCATTGCAGGTGCGTTGAGTCAAGCATTTCACTTGTCGTGTCTGCTGCCATAGCTTGGTATTCAGATGGCACTGTGCATATAACAAATCCTTAATAAATACTTGAGGAAGGATGGATAGATGGACAGACAGAAGATGGATGGGCGTTTATCCTGGGTGGAGCAGAGAGACCATCTGGGATTTGGGTGCTACTCAGCAAGCTGCTTTTCTCGAGGCACAGTGCAGGGCAAGAATTCAGGGGGGAAAGGGGCAGAGGTGTGGGCCACCCAACCCCTAGCCCTGAGCCCCAGAGTCCCCAGAAGCCTCGGGCAGACGCCTGCAGGGCTGGCCAGCAGCCCCGGGACCTGTGTGAGAGCCCTGCTCCATTCGAGGTTCATTGGCTCCGCTGAGGGGCAGCCAGCTCTGGGAAGAGGCAAAGGAGGAGCATCCCCTAAGGTTTCAGAGAAAGCAGGGCACCCCGACCCCCACTTATGCCCTCTGTGTGCCCTGAGTGAGCTCCCGGGAGACGCCACGTAGCTGTGGCCACAGCTCGTGTACAGAGGGGCTTGGGGAATGTGTCCAGCTCTGAGGAAAGGGAGGGTTGGGCTCCCTGTGTCTGGCCTGCTGAGGAGCACCCTTCATCTGGCCCCTCACTCATACGCTCACATGACAGCCTGAGATCCCGGGCTTGACCCCCACTCCCGCCCCCCAACCTGGGTCAGGCAGGGAGGACTGAGTTTGGTGCGGGCCTTGGTTCAGCAGTGAGAGTGTCACCCAGGGAAACTTGTGTGACAGTGTGGAGGGGCGATGGCCCATCTGGGAGGGGGCCCAGGTGGCCCCCAGGCTCCTGCCTGGAGCTGCTGCTTCTTGGCCTAGAGGGGCTGCTCTCAGGAGGGACTCCAGGCAGTGGGGACAGGCCGAGCACCCCACTTTGGAAGGCAATGTACTGCTCCCTGTCAGGCAAGCACCACCCCCACTCCCCATCCCTAACGGCCTCCAAAGCTGCAGGAAAAGCCCGCTCTGGTCTGTGTTTATTTTTGGAGTTTTAACTGGTTGGACAAGGAAGTGAGCCTTGTTAAAAGGGATTTATCTGTGGGTCACAGTGAGTTTGAGGGGCTTAGGAGGAAAGAAAGGGAAGGGCTTTTCCCCTTCATCTTCCCCAGAGCGGGGCCCCTTGCTCACAAAGACTCAGGCCCCAGGGCGGGGGCCTCAATGCCAGCCCAGCTGGAGGGAGCGCCTCAATAGGGAAGAGCTTAAGTCATTTATGGGAACCAGAAAGGGGTTTCTTAGTATCGAAAAGAAAGGCCTTCCCGAGCCCGGCAGTGCCACGGGCTGGGCAGAGGCATTTCCTGGGCTGCCTTCCTCAGCCGCTGCAGGGGCGTGGGTCCTTCTGCCCTCTGGCGCATGAGGCAGTGCGGGCTTCAGGGCCGGGGGCGCACCCAGGACCCCCTTCCCTTCACTCAGCTACCATGGGGATACCAGTCATCCTGGGCTTGATCGGCAGCCCTCTGTGGAGAAGGGGTCAGAGCCAGGCCACCCTCTGGGTCTGCGCTCTCAGCTCGGGAAGGTGTTCCGTGGCTGGGGGCCTGCTGCTTTCTCGGGGCGCTCTGTCCTCCTTCTCTGAGACCAGAGGTGGGTGCCCTCTGTCCACCCGCCACAGGGGGTCCCAGAGGGCTGCGACCCCTCTCTGAGGGAGGCGGGGTGTGGGGGAGCCCACCTCCTTCCAGTGAGTGTGCCGCACCTACTTTGTCACTCCCAGTGGCTCCTCCAACCCCCTCCACGCCGCCGGAGTCCCCCAGGGCAGAAGGCGTTCATGGAGTCGCCCTGGCCTCTTGGGGAGTTTTATTACTATGGGAAACAGCCAAAGTGGGGAGGAGTGGTGATGGTGGGGGCGGGGGTCCATCATCTCCTGCAAGCAGATAAAATAGAAACAACTAAATAAAGCACCCTTGCTGCTCAAGGGAAAAATTCTGCTTGTCAATTATGATTTATGAGCGATTGCCAAACAGGGAGCTGGCCTGCCTGTCTCGAGGCCTGTTTCTGCCTCCCCGCTACTTGGTGGGTGAGGCTGGGGGTGGCTTCGCGCTCCTGGGAGAAGGTGGGTCCTGCGACAGCACTGGCTGTTAACCCTTTGGTGCTTGCATGTCCAGCGCCCAGCTGCTAGAGGGAAGGGAGGGGACCTGTGCCCCCACTTTGGCACCGAGGTGGGGAGGGCATATGGATGGCGGCCACTGGCAAGGTGCCCACGCCAGGCTCTGGCTTCGGTCCCAGCGTGAGCTCCGGCCGGCGGCGGGTAAGCTCTCTAGCCCTCTCTGCCCTATATAGTCCCTGGCAGAGCTGCCCCCGGTCCTCCCCGGCTCCCTGTGGAGGGGCACCAGTTTGTCCTCGCCTGCGACTGCTCAGGCCAGATGGTGGGTATTTCCAGGCCACAGAGTCCTCTGACCTTTGAACAGTTGCCGCCGAATTTCAATAATGAAAGGACCTCTTTTGAATACGTACAAATGAGACGTTATATTTCCATACATTTTATTTCTAGCCTCATCTGCGAATCTAATATTGACCCGGAGTTATCTGTGATGGGGAAGTTATTAATTCTGACAGATATAAGGGAGAAGCTAATATTCGCCTTTTACAAACACCTAATATTAATCTCGGGTGCTGTAAACGAGAGCCGCACGCCGGCATGGGGGAGATGACACCAGCTCGGAATTTGATAATGAAAAATGGGCAAGTTTAATTTCAGGGAATGGATAAAAACGTTTGCCCGCTGCGAGGTAAGCGGCATGGGAGGCCCCGGCGGGATTCCCAGTGGACAGAGCAGAGGCCTGGAAGTGGCCTGCCTGCCCACAGGCCCGGGAACCTGGGATCTGGAGCGTCGCCAGCCGGGGGTGGGCCCTGGCCTCCCAGGTGTCGGAGGGAGGCCAGCCTGGAGCCACAGCCTCTATTGCCACTGCCCACACCTTCAGGAGCAGCTTCTGGACAAGCCTCCACTGCCTCACCCTCTGACGGTCCCAACGTCCCTGTGGCTATTGCCTGATCAGGGGTTTGTTCTTCCCCCCAGCAGACTCGAGAGATCGGGAATGGAACAGAGGAGAAGCCAGAGGACTCTGACCTGGGAGCCCGGGCCCCAGCCCTGCGGCAGCTGCCCCATCTAGTGCGCCCTTTGCCCTCAGGGGCCTGCCTGCTCAGCTGCCCCCTCACCGCGCCCCCAGCGTCCCCTCCGTTTGCTGCTGGGCTCAGCTGATGTCTTCTTTCCTGTGCTTTCCATGGCCCCGCCTGCTCTGTACCCTAAACCCTGCTCCTCTCCCTCCTCCTGCAGATCTCAGCCTGGAGCCCCTCCCTGGGGGAGGCACGCCTGACTCCTCGCACAGTCAGGCCCCCTTTGGTAGGCTCCTATACTGTTAGGGGGTCTTCCCTGGTAGCCCAGTTGGTAGAGAATCCGCCTGCAATGCAGGAGAGCCCAGTTTGAATCCTGGGTCGGGAAGATCCGCTGGAGAAGGGATAGGCTACCCAAGCCCATTCTTGGGCTTCCCTGGTGTCTCAGCTGGTAAAGAATCTACCTGCTGTGTGGGAGACCTGGGTTTGATTCTAGGATTGGAAAGACCTCTGGAGAAGGGAACAGCTACCATTCCAGTATTCTGGCCTGGAGAATCCCATGGACTGTATAGACCGTGGGGTTGCAGAGTCGGACACCACTGAGTGACTTTAAGAGTTGATGACTTTCACTTTCATGCTGTTAAGAGTTGAATTCCCCCCTTCCCCATTCCTATGTGGGAGTCCTAAGCCCTACTACCCCAGAATATGACCTCATTTGGAAATAAGGTCATTGCAGAGGTGATTAGTTATAAGGTCACACTGGAGCAGGTGAGCCGCTGACCCAGTGTGACTGGTATCCTTATGGAAAGGGGATATTTGGACATGGGGAGAACGCCAATGTCATGAGGACAGACACTGAGCGGGTGTCTCCATGAGCTAAGGGACAGAGATAACCAGTAAACCTCCAGGAGCTAAGGGAGTGGCTGGGACAGAGCCTCTACAGAGCCCTCAGGAGGGACCAGCCTACCGTCACCCTGACCCTGGCACTTGTGGCTCTCAGAGCTGGGGAGAACGTGTGTATGAGCCCCTGCCTGCGGAGCTTCCTTATGGCAGATGACAAACTAAACATGCGTACATCTCCTTTGTGGCTTTGTCACCACACACCATTTTACAGGGAGGTGTGACTCTCCTGTGAGCTCCGTGGTGGGGAGAGATGATTCTGTCCCCCGCTGAGCACCCTGATGGATTCTCTGCGCTGCGCATGTAGCCCAGCACGTTGTAGGCGCCCAAAGAGTAGCTGTTGGATAGATGACTACGTTCCTTGTCATCTCTGCCGGAAATATAGCCATCAGCGTTCACTGGATTCTTCCTATTTGCTCCAGATAGTGCCAGAGTTGGGTGTGTACACAGGACATACCGTAACAACCACCCCGAGCTGACCCAGTGGCATGTTCTTTTAATTTCCACAGGCCTTGTGGGTGCTGGGAGTCTGGTGAGGTGGGGGCTGTGTCGGGGGTCAGGGTGGAGCCTGAGTGCAGCCCTCAGCTTGGGCAGAGGGGGAGGCCGTGGAAGGCCCGGGAACAGCTGGAAGCTGCAGGTCCCTGCTGGGGTGTGCAGGCCTTGGCAGTGGGCTCCTTCTCCGTCCATCCACTGTGGACCTTTGGGACAGCAACTGGCACCCTGGTCACTGCAAAGGGCCAGCCACCCGTTCACATACACTGGCTGTCGGGGTGAGCAGCTGTCCTAAGTTGCGCTGTGGCGGGTCACGGAGGGCTCTTGCTTTGTTCCTCAAGCACCACCGTCATCTCTGTGGTGTCATGGCTGACCCCGGGTTCTGGTACCTTATGCACGATGCCTGGTGGAGCTTATGCCTTGGGGCAGACGTGGGCCTTCAGATCTCCACCTGCAGATCTGGGAAGGACCTCCGTTATCAATGAGCCTCCCCTCTGCACAATAGGCAAATAAGGAAAGAGAGAGGCAGAGCAGCCTATCCAGAGCTGCACAGCCGGGCAGGGTCAGAGCAGGAGGAGGGTCCAACCCTTACTCCAGGCTGAGGGTTTAGACACTCACGCTTCAGGATGAAGGGGCTGGGAAAGCGTGGAACCAGGAGAGCAGCAGAAAAGTTCAAGAGTTTTTTTCTCTTTTTTTTCCTTCTTCCCCTTCTGTGAAATCCCGAGTCTTAAGTGCTTGCTTTTCAGAAGCATCTGAGAGAACCCCAGGAGCTGGCTGCTCCTCCCTCCCGGCGCCGCCCTCATTCCCCCTCTGTGCTACGCTGCCCTCCTCCCGCCACACCTGCTCGCCCTGCCCCCCGACACATGCAGATGTGTGAGCGCACGCACACGTGACAGGGTACTCACAAAGCGTGTGCCACACACAGGACGCACATGCGCACACACTTGCGACATCCCTGTGTCCTGAGCAGACCCCGAGGAAGCCCCGGCTGTGTGGCTCCGATAGCACAGAGCGACGGGATCCTGACTGCTCCTTGTGGTTGCAGTTCACAAAGAGCCCTTTGAGAATCCGCAGGCAAGCCAGGTGGTCTCGATGAGTGTGAGGATGTGACTGTGCACTTCTGAGTGCATGTGTGGTTATGCACGCGCACAGCAGGGAGGCACGGAAGTCCAAGCAGCCGCGGTCACCTGCATCGTCTGGTCTGTCCCGGCCGTGTTCGTGCTTGGCCTCCATGTGCATAAGCTGTCCCTTCCCGTCTTCTGTGTGGTTGGTGATAAAGGTGAGTTGGGGGAGGATGGATGTCCTTTGGTGACCTCTCCATACTTGGAGCCGTGCCACCACCATTCCCCAGTATTGGCATTCCCAGCAAGGCTGGACTCCTGGCCAGAGGTTCCCACAGTCCCACCCAAGAGAGCCTGGCCTATCTCGGGCTGGGTCCACCCAAGCCAGCCAGTTTGCCTGTGGGGAGTCGCTATGGTGACCAGTCGCTATGGCCCCATCTGCCCTCCTCCAGCAGAGAGCACTGACCGGCCATCCAGTGGCCTCTCGCCTGACCTTCGTGAGCCAAGGCTGTGTTTATTGTCAGAAAGATGACTAAGAAATCCCCGACATATCGTATCATCAGCATTATGATCGGAGAAACAACACCTACAAAATCTATTATTCATTAAGTGTAACCAATATATAATTTAAAACAGTGGGTTTTGTCAAATAATGTTAGGTCAGCATAATTTTCTGCCTATTACTAATATCTATAACATCTTTGCCTTAGTCAGCTCTATTTAAATATGCAATCATTTACAGCTTTTGAGAATATTTCTGTGCACTCCCAATTTCCAATATTCAACTACGACAAATTTTATGCTGACATCAATAGCAAACTATTAAAGACAGTATTTCATTATTGGTTTTTCATCCCAAAAGTTATTTACAATTATATACTAAGCACTAATATTAAAGGAAACCATTTAAATGAGGTGCTATCTACTTTAACAATATGTCTGTCACAGAATGAGATTGTGTTTAAAGATTTTATCAAGAAATGGTTGTTTGCTGAGGTTATGTTTTGTCCATGAAATATGCATTTCATATCTCTTTCATTTCATTAACATAATTTAATTTGTGCTTTGCATTTTGTGCATAATACATATTTGATTTACAAAACAAATATTTCCATTAGAAAATGAATTTCATGCAGGCAAAAAAGCAGAACCAAATGATGTATTGAAGGAAAATAAGAAGAAATGAAATGCATTTTCTCAGTCTATTAAAAAATCTATGGCATTGACAGAAAGTGCACTTAGTGCTACATTTAAAAAATAGCACATATGTCAATGTATTAACAAATAGAATTGGAAATACAAATATTTCCCTATATCAAGCCAAGAATCTCTTTATTTTAATTGAGTTGATTTAAAAGCCCAACTACAATTTAATTTTTATTTCATGATGTGATGCTGGGGCTGGTACAGTCGGAGCTGTGTGGGGTTGGCGGTTGATGGAAGAAGATAGTTGACCTTAAAAATGGCTTTTATTGACAATGGAGAGACATGGTTGAATAGGAAGCGAAGGGGAAGCAAGCCCTTTGTGATCTGGGAGCAGGGTGGGGAGAGTGAGGCTGGCAGGCTTTGGAGCAGCTCCTTGCTCAGTTGCTCCCCTGTTGCCCTGTTCTGGCTCCTCTCTCCTCTGCAACCCTCATACCTTGCCCCCACCCAGAATGTGGGGCTGGTTGGGGTCCCAGGAAGTGAGGAACATGAGTGTTTGAGTCTTGGCTGGCCCACACATGAGACAGAGGCTCTGGAATTAGGGGAGCAGGGAATCTCAGAGTGGGGCTCCTGCCCTGCAGGCCAGCCAGCCACTGAGGCCCTTCTCACCCAGAAGTGTGGCCCAGGGTATGCACGCCCCCATCAGTGCCCCGACAACATTATTAGAGGTGATGTACTCGATCAACAGTGCGAATTCAGTGATGAAAAGACTCAGGAAGAGGTCAGGACTCCCGACTCAGGTATCCCCAGCTCCCATTCAGCTCAGTGGAAACTGAGGGGTGCTGATCCTTCAGGAGAGCTGCGGGCAGGGGGACCTTCAGGACAGACTACTGGAGTCCAGCGAGGCTCAGAGGTGGCAGCGTCGAACAGTGAGTCCCTATCCAAGCTGTCTACACGGGCCATTGCCCTCTGTTCCTATTCCCTGATCAGAAAGCTCTTTTCTGTATCCCACAAATCCATACCCCACTCATATCCACCGTGGCTGCCCCACCTGCAGAACGAGGAAGCAACCACCGTCCTGACAGCTGCTGGGATGATGCAACAGGGTGGGAGAGACCTCAAGTACAAGGCTGAGGTCTCTTTAGAAGGGAACCAAGGGCTAGTCTTGGTATGTGATTGTAGCTTTGTTGAGGAGGGCTGCCTGGGCCTCATGTGACCTCCCCTTATGTGTGCAGTGGGTGGTGGTGATACCAGGGCCCCAAGTGGGGCTGTAGCCACAGTTACAGAGGTTGCACACTGAACCACAATAGCGATGCTGTTTATATAGAAGAGTATAGGGTGCCTCCAGGTGTCACCCAGTATGGCAGCCCTGGGGCTGAGCCACACCACGTCAGTGGCATGGGCACACATATACATTTACACTGTGACGTACTCACACATGTTCCCACTTGCTCCACTTATGCACACTCACGACACACATGCTCACAATTATAATCCCACTCACCCATATGCACACATATGCATACAGCACTCACACTCTCTCACACAATCCAGAGACCCTGCAGACCAGCCTGCTCACCTGAGCCCACCTTGGCCTGTGCCCTCTGCACTCCTTGTCCCCTCCCGCCAGAATGTGGGCTCCTCTGAGACTGGACCAGGCCTCCTTGGACAGCCTCCACTGTACTAGACAGAGGCTCTTGCACACCTGGACACAAGCAGGATGGCACCTTGTAGGTGGGAAATGCCCACAGGCCTCTGGGCCTGGGAGGGATGGAAAGGGGGCTTCCTCCAGCATCTGAATGGGATCTATAGAACCAGACTCGGGGCATGTATGTGCTTGCAAGCCCTGATTGGCCTGGCTGGTCCCTGCTCCTAACTTTGTTCCAAGACTGCAAGTCCCCTCCCTCAGCCCCTCCACTGCCTGGGGCCAGAGGGCAATGTCATTAGAAAAATCCTTTTTTGTTTCAATCCCAATGGTCACCAAAAATAGTCATGCCAGCTGGAGCAGGAGGAACCCAGCCGAGGAAGTGGAAGGTTGAAGGTCTGCCTAGGATGGGGAGGGGTGGGTTCAGACCCAGAGGCAGGGTCAGGGTGGTGGGAGCTCCTGGTGTGGGTCTTGGCTGACTCTGTCCAGGCACTCAAAGGCCAATCTGATGGCCTACGCCTCTGGGTCCCCCCCAGTCTAAGGCCCTGGCCACGCTGCCTGGAGGAGCTGGGGACTCAGGGCCCAGGCATGAGGAAGCCAGGGTCGCTGCACCTGGAGGGGCGCCGGCAGTGTGTGGATAGAGGGGGCCTGCAGTTCTGTGGCCCCCAACATTCATCCTTGAGGTGGCCTTCCTTCCAGTGCCTGGTGGGAATGGTGGTGTCCACTGCTTGAGGGAAGAGAGAGGGAAGGATGGAGCCTTGGGGACTGGCCGAGGGCTGTCCCACAGGGTGGGTGGGTGGCTGTCACCCCTGGGACCGGGGGTCCTGGCTCCCGGTCGGGGCCGGGCCAGCGTGCGCATGGCTCGTGAGGAGGAGAATGTGCTGACACGGGAAGTCAGACTTGCTTTCTGGCTGGGCTATTGGAAAAAGAAAAAAATCCATGTCTGCAGGAGGACAATCTCATCATATTAGAAGAATGGATTCCTGGCTCGAGCCGAGCCGGAGGCCCCTCTCCCAGGAGAGAAGGGCAGCATGCAAGGGCCTCGGGCGACGTTCAGCACCCTACTTTGCCGTGGCTCCTGAGACCCTGGGGTGCAGGGTCTGGACTAAATCCTCACCTCAGAGCCCGGGCCCAGTGAGCGCATCTCAGAGAGGGTACAAAGGAGCATCTAGGCCCCAGGCTCCTGGGGCTGTGCTCCCCGCCGGGTCTCGGAAGCCCTCGCCTCCTCAGCCAGCCAAGTGTCCGTCCCTTGAGGACCTGAGTCCACACTGTGGAGCCCCGAGCTGACGCTTCACTTCTCGCCCAGGACGCTACTTCTCAGCCCCGTCTGAACCTGGTTCACTCCACACCAGGCTCTGAGAAGATGCCAGCGTGGGACCCTGCCCCTGCCAGTGCTAAAGAGAATTTATCCTTGAGGCATCTTAACACACAGTCCTATTTAAACCTGACTTCCTTTTTATACATTCAGTTTGTGTGTAGCTAACATACGTGCATAATTTAAGACATGAGATGGCTCATAGTGAGAAACACTTTTACTCATGGTGAAAACGAGCGGTCTCCGGCCTGCCCCTCCACGCCCTCATGCTGGCTCCCCCGGGGCAGCCACTTTCCACGCTTTCAGATGTTCTAATTGTAAGTGCTTTTGTTTGTTGTTGTTTCTACTTTTTTTTTTTTAAGTAGCATTAATAATTTATGCCCAAATTTCCCGCCAGAACTGTAAACTCCGATGGCAACTGTTAACATACTAGGCTGTCTAACGTTTCCATTTTTTCCCCCCTTGAAGCCTCCCTTTGCCTGTAGCGTTTGGCTTTGCGGGTTGCTCTCCAGAACGGGGCTCAGCTGCTCTGCTGGTGTCTCCCTTCCACAGCAGCCTGGGACCCGACTGTGCCCCTCCTGTTTCTCGTATGCTGTCTTCCTTTCCCGTGGGTTAATCCTTCATGTTGGTGGCACACACCCTCCAGTAACTTTCTGAGAAAGGGTCCGTGGAAAATAGTTTTGGTTGAGACTTAGCTGTTTGAAATGATGTCTGTCCATCCCCCACCCCTTGATTGGCCATTTGGCTGAATCTAGAATTCTAGGTGAGAGGCATCTTTCCTCCCAATGTTGGAAGCCTTGCCCCAAGGTTGTCTTAGTAGCAGCATGGCTCTTGAGAAGTCTGAGGCCTTCCCTCATCTCAGCCTTTCAGCTGAGGCCTGTTCTGTTCTCTGAAAGCTTTCAGATCCTCTCTTTATCCATCCGCACGTGGATGGCCTTTGCCTGCATGGAAATGCATGTCCTTCAGTTCCAGGTATTTCTCCAATCACTTCCACTTCTTTCAAAGTGTTCTACCTTGGGTTTTCTTCGTCACACCTTTCTGAACTCTTGCCAGGCTTCCATTCCACCTCACCCTCTGATCTCATCTCGCCTGTGTTCATCTTTTCCCTTTCTGTTCCAGTTCTGAGGGATTTCCTCTCTCCTGCCACTCTATACTGATGTTTTAAAAATTTGCCTTCACAGTTCTGGTTTTTAAAAACTCTCTTCCTTCCTCCCTTCCTTCCTTTTTAAGTGAATGTCCTTTTTGTCAGTCTCTGGTTCCTATTTCATGGAGTCATGTCCTTTTTACCTCCACTTATATGAGGCATCAAAAGTTGTCAAACTCATAGAAGCAGAGGGCAGAATGCTGGTTGCCAGGGGCTGAGGGGACAGGAGGAGAAGTGGGGAGATGCTGGTCAGAGGACATAGAGTTTCAGATATGCGAGGTAGGAACATTCCAGAACTCTGTAGGTGTCTCTCCTGCTCCTGCATGGCCTCCATCTTCCCCAGGTTCCTCTCCTGGCCTCTGTCTCTCACAGTGCACACTGGGGTGTTGAGAGAGGTGAGGTCTCAGGCCCTGACGGGCCCTGTTGGTACTTCTGGGTTCTGCTGAGGTCTGAAGACACCTCCACAGCCTCCACAGAGTGAAGCTGGCCTGGAGAACCAAACCCACTCTTCCTCCCTGTCCTGAGTCCACCAGGGCCCCGTCCCCGGGAACACACACCTCCCACCTCCTTCAAAGGGTGGGTCATTCCTTCCACCTCACACTTCAGCCACCAAGAGCATGAGTTCACTGGCCAGGATACCAACTCATGAGTCTCATGAGTCTGGAAGGAGAGTGCATGCGATAAAAGAGGGCGTGGTGGGAGCTGTGACGCCCAGACAGCTCATGTGTTCCATCCAAAGACAAATATATTAAAAGCTTTTAGTATAAACACCCACATTTACCAGCTGTATGCCCTGTTTGAAGATACAGTATATTAATAGAAAATTTGAGGTACGATAAGGCCAACAGATCAGGATAAGATTGTCATTGAAATGATATTTGATCACAGTTCTCAAGAGGAAAGGGCACATCACATCCCCAGGGCCGCATGAAGAAGCCCCAGTGTCAGCCAGGAAGCAGAGGGCACGAGAGGAAAAGTGTGGGCAGGAGCCTTTACTGTGGTTTCCACAGGAAGGAATGGGTGAGGCAGGGTAAGCAGGCTTAGGACTGGCTAATAGTTTGAATAATTTCAGTGGGCTCTGGGATGTAGTCGCTAGTTTCCTGGGACCTGGTGCTGGGTGATGAGGGCAGGGGTGCTGTGGCCCATAGAGTTAGTGCCAGATGGAGGAGGAGGTTGGGGTGTGGGCTCCGGGTTGGTTATTTGCATACTTGTTTTCTCATCTAGGAATGGTAGATGCGTGGTCCTGGAAGGAACAGCCCCTCCAAGGTCAGCAAGATCCCAGTGTCGAAGCATCAGATACACAGGAAGTAGAAGACACAGCTATGGCAACCCGCTCCAGTATTCTTGCCTGGAGAATCCCATGGACAGAGGAGCCTGGCAGGCTACAGTCCATGGGGTCGCAAGAGTCGGACACGACTTGGCGACTCAACCACCATGAGGCCAGTGAGGGACCCCGACACCGAGAGAGCACAGACCTGGACACACTGGGGAGGCCCTGCTGGGCTGAGCGGGGAGGAGAGCCAGGGCCCAGGAACCTCAGGGCCGGGTGGGGCGAGGAGGCTGTGCAGGAAATCCCGAGTGAGGGCTCCCAAGGGGATGGGCTGGAGTCCTCTCCTCTGGGAGATAAGGGGCTTCCTGGGGAGGGCTGTGAACAGCTTGAAGGGTAAATAGGGTTTTGAGGCAAGTGAGTGTGTCACAGGCACTCCTGGGCGCCAGGGACAGTCAGTCACAGCTACACAGTGGGATGCTGTGGGCTGGGCCATTGAGGATCTGAGCCTGTGACCGGAAAAAGTTCTTCCCTTTCTGTCTGTCTCTCCTTCTCTTCCTCCCCTCCTCCTCATCTGAGGCCGTCAACCAGGGCCCAAGGATGTGTGTTAACTGGCCTCTGAGAAGTACCCAGTGGGCCCCCAGCCCAGCCTCCCTGCATTGTGGGTCCCGGCAGGGAGCCCCTGGGCCCGGGACTGTAGAGCAGGGGCCCCCTCCTGCCTGCTGGGCCTGGCCAGGTGGGGAGGCTGGGGCCTGCCCATGGTCACTGCCATTGCAGGTCAGGGTGCCCGCGGGGGCCCTGCTCAGGGGAGGGGTCTCCTCAAGTGCCTCCTGATGGCGGGAAAATAAAAGCCATGATTTAGAGGCAGCCTCCACTCGAAGGGCTTCCTTAGCCGAAGACGCTCAGCTAATGAACCTCAAGCAGATTCATGGCTGTGTGTGAAGTCAACGGGGTCCTCACTCCGCGGAGACGAGCCGCATAAATCTTTGTTTTTAATGTCTAATGATATGTAAAATATTTAAATTTGCAACTCAGAATTATTAAGCTGCCAAGGTTTTTTGCCTATTAAAGTGTATTCTTGCCTGAGAATTTATGGGGCGCCCCGTGCCCGCCGCCAGCCCCTGTTAGGGGACAGGAGGTATAGATTTGTGGTCTCCTACTGTAAAAAACTTCAGGATCGTCTGACCCTGTAAACTGAAAATTCATGTCTCTCGCCCGGGGACAAATGCATTCTTTGTACAGGCGGCCCATGGCCAGCCTTGGGCTCATGTTAGTTTATTGTCACTGGTTGATAACGTTTAATGGAAAAGATACAAGAGTGCCAAAGAATTTTAATTATTTTTGTGATAAAGTTATATGTTCGGCCTTGAAAAAGTAGAGATAATGCAGGGATTCATTATTATTCCCAGTGTGTTTAAACAGACGACACAGAATGCAAACAAAAGCAGATGAAATTTGAAAAGTATTATCAATATTGCAGATAGCAGATGCCCTTTCGAATCAGAACAAGCATATCTTCTATAGCAACTTTATGGTTGAGTAGTTTATTCATTTCTATTAGAAGGTTGTACGTTTCTAAAATATGTAGATGGTATCTAGAAAAACCAACCAACCAGATGGGTCATTCTGCTTGTTTTCCTAAATTTATTATTTCACTTTTGCAGGCCCGATCTGAGGGGCATTAACATGGGAGCGGAGTCTTATTGTGTCAAATTCTATCTTGTACATGACCTTTGGCGGGCTTGGCGCTGGCGGGGAAAAGAAACAAGAATGGGGTGTTTGGACCATGGCGGAGCTGGTGTTTGGCTTTATCTGGGTGTCTTTGTGAAGCTGGAGTCAGGGTCTGCACGCCCGTCAGTAAAATTTCCACATGCTCTGGGCTCCCTCGGCACCCAACAGAGGAAAACCCTTCCAGGAGCAAAACGCAAGCTCCCCTGCCACCTGTCCCCCCAAGGTGGCCTGGGGTGACAAGGCTTTATCTTGACTGCATATAAATGGACCTGCAGCTTCGCAGGCTCCCTGTTCCTGGGTAGGTGGCTCTGGCTGTTTTGGCTGCAGGGCTTTCCGAGCTCCGCCCGTTGTTTTCTTGGAGGTGAGGAGTAGACCCTGGCTGACTTGTTGATCCTGTCCCCACTGACTACCTCTAGGGCCTGGGAAAATCCCTTTTGCCTTCCTACCCTGATTTTCCTTTCTTGTTCTCATGTTATCAGCGAAGCGGCCCAGAGGTCCAACTTTGCAGCCAGACAGAGCCTTGGGCACGTGACCCCTCCATTGTGGCCCTGGTTTTCTCAGCTGTAATATCGGTTATGGATACTGTTGAGGCTGTCACAATTAAATGAGGTAGTACCTTCGCGGGACGGTCTCAGCTCCTGGTCTTACATTAAGTGCTCCGAAAGAGGGAGCTGTTACTATTACCGTTGTTGTTTTCTTCCACTATTGGCTCCCCAAGGCACAGGAAATGACTCTCCCTGTCCCAGCTGTCTGCCCAGTGGGATTCCTTCTGCCGGTCCTTCTTGACCTGGGGTTTCTTTGGTGCAGACCCAGGAGACTGACCGCAGTGGCTAGAACTTAGAGCAGAAAGGTAGAGGGCAGGGAGTGTGGAAGGGCTGCCTGCAGCTGGAGGAGCTGGCTCACAGGGAGATCTTGAAGCCAAGCTCAGGCTTGGGGGACTTGTCAGGCCTGGCTGGTAGCTAAGGATGGGTTCAGACAAGGGACGGCAGAAGTGAACTGGTGCTTTCAAAGAGCTGTACCTGGGTGAATGGCTTCTTAGGAGAAGGGAATGGCCCAACAGCAACATTTATAAAAACAAGCCGTGTCATAGGCTTGCCATAGAAGTTGCCATATATTCCGAGGGATCAGTAAGGTACATATGATGTGCTTTAGTCAAAATGGAGCAATATTAGAAATTAAAAGCAAAAAATGGCTAAAAATTCTTATGTGTTTGGAAACTAAATAACATATTTAAAGCAAATAATAAATCAGGAGAACCTAGAATGGAATGATCTTGAGGATGCTACTTGTCATGTGTAAGAGACAGAGAAAGCAGTAGGTAGAGGGAAACCAATGCCTTTTAAATGTATTTATCAGGAAATGAGAAAGGTTGACAGCAGAAGAGCTAAGTTATGCAACACTAGAGGCTGCAAAAAGAGCAAACTCAAGCAAATAAGAAAGAAAGTCCTAGAGACAAGGGCACACACTTATGAAATAGAGTAGACCAACCCAGGCATAGACAGGCTCATTGAAAAGACGGCTAAGAGAGAGGAAGAGACGAGAGACGGTGCTGGTGGGAGGGCTGCAGGCCCCGGGAGGCCCCAGGCTGTGGGAGTGGGAACCTGCCTTTCCCTAGTATTCCTGGGGACTGGTTTGCCTGGGTGTCCTGGTTTATACCTGCTGTCTCCTCCTAATTATTAATGACTCCTTTCACCTCCAAGTGAGTGCTTTGAAGGATAACTTCTACGTGCACTGTCCATCAGGAGTTACACGTGGCTTTTGAGTGCTTATCACTATATAGGGAATATAGAGAGATGGTACTAATGAACCTATTTGCAGGCAGCAATGGAGACACTAGTAGCTTCACTGGTAAAGAATCCGCCTGCAATGCAGGAGACCCCAGTTCGATTCCTGAGTTGGGAAGATCCCCTGGAGAAGGGATAGGCTACCCACTCCAGTGTTTTCAGGCTTCCCCTGTGGCTCCGCTGGGAAAGAATCTGCCTGCAGTGCGGGAGACCTGGGTTCAGTCCCTGGGTTGGGAAGATCCCCTGGAGAGGGGAAGGCTACCCACTCCAGTATTCTGGCCAGGAGAATTTCATGGATAGTCCAGTCCATGGGGTCACAAAGAGTCAGACACGACTGAGCAACTTTCACTTTCACTTTCAATGGAGACACAGACATAGAGAACAGACAGTGACGGAAGGAGATGGTGGTAGGAACTGAGAGAGTAGCATTGAAACGTATACAGGGCCAGGTGTTAAACAGACAGCCAGTGGGAATTTGCTGTATGATACAGGAAGCTCAAACCCAGTGCTCTGTGAAAACTCAGAGGGGCGGGAAGGGGAGGGAGGCAGGAGGGAGGTTCAAAAGGGAGGGGACATATGTATACCTATGGCTGATTCATGTTGATGTATGGCAGAAAACAGCAAACTATTGTAAAGCAACTACTCTCCAATTAAAAATAAAACACATTTTTTAAAAAAGTGGCTGGAGGTGTAGATTCACACCAGATCTTGATGATTTAGTAGGTGAAAAAGAGTGTAAAATAGCTCAGTATTTTTTTATTTTATTTTTTAAAGTTTTTTTTTTTAATGTGGACCATTTTTAAAGTCTTTATTGGATTTGTCACAATATAGTTTCAGTTTTTTTTTATGTTTTGGTTTTTTGGCTGAGAAGCGTGTGGGATCTCAGCTCCCTGATCAAGGATTGAATCCAGGCCTCCTGTATTGAAAGGCGATGTCTTAACCACTGGACCACCAGGGAAGTCCCGCAATATTTTAAATACTCTTTTGGATATGTGGGATTAAATAAAATACACTATTAAAATTAATTTCACTTGATTCTTTTGTGTGGCTTCTAGAAGATCCCCTGGAGGAGGAAATGGCAGCCCACTCCAGTATTCTTGCCTGAAAAATCCCATGGACAGAGGAGCCTGGCAGGCTACAGTCCATGGGGCTGCAAAGAGTTGGACCCGACTGAGCAACTGAGCACGTTTGACTTCCCTGGTGGCTTAGCTGGTAAAGAATCTGCCTACAATGCAGGAGACCACCTGCAATATCGGAGACCTGGGTTCAGTCTCTGGGTTGGGACGATCCTGGAGAAGGAAATGGCAGCCCACCTCTGTATTCTTGCCTGCGAAATCCCATAGACAGAGGAACCTGGCAGGCTATAGTCCAAGAGTCAGACACGGCTTAGTGGCTTACCCACCACCAACCACCACAGAGAACTGCAGATCACCTGTGTGGCTTGTATTCTATTTCCACAGCTGGTGCTGGTCCACATGGTCTCCCAACCATGAGCCGGCTCTGGGCTAGGAGCCTGATGAAGCACAAAGGAAATTTCCCCTTCTCTAAAATGGGAATGGCATCTGTCTCCTAAGATTGGAGGAGGAGTAGTAAACTTGGATAATTCATATAAAGCACTCAGCTCTGTGCAGTTAGCTTTCATTAAGTATTAGTTGCCAGTCATAAAAACCAACAGAATGACAGTCCTTTGGTGCCGTTTTATTGATTAGGAAGAGACGCTGCACTCAAGTTCGTGCCTTGCCCAAGATCCCAGGATAGCCAAACTGGCCCGTCCATCCAGCCACACAGCACACCTGACACCTGCTCCCTGCTCCTGGACTTGCAGGAGCTGGCCCGGTAGGGGGAGGTGGCCTCTCTGTTTCTAACCAATCCTTCCTTCTTCCAGCTTGTCCTTCTCCTGTCCACTTCTCCCTGCCCAGCGGTCTCAGCCCCTCCTGGCCCAACTGAGAGGAAGATTTCTCTTAGCCTCCCCCGCAGACTCAGGGGAGTCTGGACCCTCACATTCCCTCTCTCTGTCTTCCACCTTGGTCCTCCCAGCACTGGGCATATGGCTTGGTCATCAGCAAAGGTTGGCAGGTAGCTTGACAGATGCTTTCTTGGTTCATCAAACTAACTCTAGTTTGAACTAAATGTGGTTCTTGCAGACCTGTGGATGGGATGGGTCTCAGCCACCGTTAATCAGCGACATGGTGTGCAGAGTGCCCCTGGGGGCTCTTGTCTGTGCGTGGCTGCTAGAGCTGGTCTCCCCAAAGGGACGCATGGACCTGGGGACTTCCCAGGAGGAGTCCCAGGTGCCTCACCTGCTTTCATGGGTCACACCATCATCTCCATTTCAATAAGGCCAGCCCTGCTGTAGATGCCTGTCCTGAGACCCCTCTCCTGCCATTCCTGGGCCAGACTCCCTGAAGATGCACGGCCTGATCTCATGAGAATGAGATGAGTGCGACAAGGAGCCACGCAGGGCAAGGCCCCTTCCTGATTCCCACCTCAGACCCAGGGGGCCACACTGCTGACATCCATCCACTGGCTTCCCACAGGGGAACAGGAGACTGCCAGTAGAGTCAGGAGGCAAGAGACAAAGAGCTCATGTCCACCCGGAAGTCCCGAGTTGGCAAAGCACTTTATGTCCTTTTATCTAATTTTCACATACGTTCTGCAGAGAAGTATCACTCTCATTTCACAGCTGAGGAAGCCCAGACAAGGTAGACGCCTTGGCCAAGAACTTGCAGCTGGTTCACAGAAGAGCCAGGGCTTGGAAAGACCTCGCTGGTCCTGGGGATGGAGGTCACCCGGCTGGGCTACCTGCTGCCTCAGAGTCTACCCTTGGGGTGTGCCCTTTGGGTGCAGGTGTGAGGGAGGGGCACAGGATTTGGGATGCAGCAGAGAGGGTGGCAGCATCTTGAAGTCAGGAGTCAGAGAGATGAGTTCAAATCCTGGGGTCCCCTGTGAGCAAGTTTTCAACTGGGGGTTTTGATTTCCTGCCTAGCATCCCCTCACCTGGGCCCTGTGTGTTTAGATGAACCAATGCGTGTCCGTGCCCAGGACAGAGGCTGTCGTCAGTGAATGGTGAGCCCTCGATGTTGTTGCTGGTCCTGGGATGTGGGGGGAGGTCTGGTTTCCTAGTGGTTCACCACATGGTGCAGCCCTGTCCCTATAGCATCTGGCTGCAGCTTGACCCAGGGCGCGACTTTGGAAAGGATGTTGTGCTTCCAGGTTCGGGAGCCTGCTCCATCAGTTTCAGTCACAGGATCTTACGGAAGGAGCCTGGAGGATGGGAGGAGTAAGGGGCATGCGTACCACCAGCCGCAGGGGAGCAGGATCTTGCTCTGTCGCTTCTCTCTAGCCCTCTCCTGGGGCCGCCTGCTTCAGCGCTCACTGCTCCCTGTGTCTCCTCTGCCTCTTGTCTGTGCGCACCAACGTGGTTAGCTGGCTCGGGTCTAACTAGCCCGGCATCCAGCCTGAACCGGCTGCAGGACTGACATGGCTGCTCAGGCCTGCCATGGATTAGGCTGTGGGGCCACGCTGGCTTGACCAAGCTGGCACACAGAACCGGTTCTATGAGGAGCTGCCCACCCCACTGTGTGCCTAGAGGACCCCACAGCAACCCATTTCAGAGACCGAAGTGGGCAGTGGCCACCTTCATCATGATGCCCTCCCCGTGGCCTGAGTCCCTGAGGAAGGAGCCACGTTTCCTTGTCTGGCTGCTTCCGCCAATCATGGTTGAAGAGCTCTGAGGCTTTCTGCAGGGACCAGCTAGAGGGACTTTTCACAAGTGCCAACAGGAGTGAATGTGCTTCTGTTTTATAAGCTCTGTTCTTTTTTTGAAAATGGAGCTTCTTAAAACCATCCCCTTTGGGGAAAGTGGCCTTCATTCTTCTACCCTTATGTTCGGTGATAACATTAAAAGGCAAAATTGTGTACACAGGTCCGAGGCAGTTATAATTAGAATAATTGTCCCGTGTTTGAGGTGCCCCTCTTTCTGGGAAGCTCAGAGCAATCTTTGAGCATTATCCAATTAATTCTGGACATAGGCGGTGAGAGAGGTGGGGATGGGCCTGTCGTGTGCAGTTTACGACTGCGGAGCTGCGCCACCAGGAGGTTAAGTAACTTGCGTAAGGTCCCACGGTGTCAGGACCTGAATCCCACTCAGTGCGCAGTGGATTGGTGTCTGCACAAAAAAGCCTTTACTCTGCAGCTGCAGCCCCAAACGACAGGTAAAAAGGCCCAGTTTTCATACAAGTGGCAGAAATTTCACATCAAGCCCTCAAGTCATAGCCTTCCCTCCCCAGGTCCCCCGAAGCCAGAGGTAATCTCCTCCTCCCCATCCCCCAAGTAGCTGTTGAACCTCCCTTCCACCCGGCCCAGCCTCCTGCAGGAGGCTTTCTGAAGGCAGTGAAGTGACTGAATGAAAGTTCTTGTAGATAAGAAGGCGAGGTGATGGAGAGGTAACCAAGCCAGGTAAATCTTACAGGTTACAGAGCAAATTAGCTATGAAGAATAACCTCCTTAAAAACACAGTCGACAGAGGCATAATCATTTGATTAGCTGTCTTATAGTGACGTTTTATGAGCTAGCCTCAGATGAATTACAAATGTCCCAACCCCCTGTGGAGGTAAGCAGTGGGAACCCCAGTCTCACACTGGTGATTAGGCTTCAACAGTTCATCGCAGTCACTGAAACTCAAGGCCAGCTTACCTTTCCTTATGGGAGCATGAAGAAGAGAGTATGAAAAAAGTCTAATGGGGACAGTTTTGTTGTTCAGTTGCTCAGTCGTGTTGGACTCTTTGTGACCCCATGGACTAAAGCACCCCAGGCTTCCCTGGCTTCCCTATCCTTCACTATCTCCTGGAGTTTGCTCAGACTCATGTCCATTGAGTTGGTGATGCCATCCAACCATCTCATCCTGTGTTGCCCCCTTCTCCTTCTGCCCTCGCTCTTTCCCAGCATCAGGGTCTTTTCCAGTGAAGTCAAATCTTTGCATCAGGTGGCAAGTTTAGGAGATGGTGAAACCCGAATGACAGGGGTCTCCTCACTGGTGTCTGAAGACCACAGCTGAGCCCCAGGTTAGCGCCCATGGGACCCCAGAACTCTATCCTGAGAACTGAAAGGGAAGGGTTCACTCCAGAGCTTGTGTCCTGGCTTGAGGCCCAGAGTCCGAGGGATAACGTGAGGGATTGGTACCTGTTAACATGATTAGAGCATCGTTCCCTCACAGCCTCCAAAGACGGTTCTTCTCCCATGGTTGGGCTGCTGGTTGGGGTTTTGGGTATATTAGCCCCAGGCCTGTGCCAGTACAGGGAGAAAGAGCTTCCAGGAGGGCTGTCAGGGCCCTGCTGCTCAGGGTGGCCTCTGTGAAGCCACTGGATGACTTACAGGAGCCCCAGGTATCCGGTGATGTTATGGTAGAGAATCTTTCTCTTACACACACCACATACACACACACACACACACACACGTCCTACCGCAGTTGAGGTCACACTGCTTGGCTTATGCGTTTTATGGAACCCCAGCAACATCATGAGGCTGACATAGTTTGGCTTTCGCAGGCTCCATTACCGCATTATCAGCAGCCCCTCATCAATCTCCCCATCTTGAAGAGGGGCTCAGCCCCGCCTCTGGCAGGGCCTAGGACTTGGCTGGCGCTGTCTCCCCAGGAGGAGGCCTTCAGTGCCTGGTGGAGCCCCAGGAGCCAGGAGCTTCGGGAAGGGAAGTGGAGCTATTTAAACAGCCCTCAAGGGCTGCCTTCCTATCTTGGAGAAATAGGTGGCCAGCTCCTCCCTCCCGCCCTGTGATTATACAATAGATTTAAAGTCTCTGATATCCACAAATCTACATCAAAATATATTCTCTAGCCGTGGGGAACGTCTCAGAATTGTTAACCTTCTCCCCAGGTATTAGAGGTAACACACTGTGAGATTAGATGTATATTTTCTTCAAGATACACCACCCATTGAGGGGTTCATATTTACATCTTTTGTTGATATTTTTTATAGATTAAAAGCGCCTCTTTGCTAGGTGATAATTCTGCTAAGTACTGTAATTTGCTGCCATTAATATTTGTCTGAGTCCTAGTTTGCAAAATATATTTGAAACCACATTGGAAAGTCACATAATTGCTTCTTTGCGAGCTGGGGAAATGAGTAGTTTCTTTACCCAGCCTTTATCCTGTTAACCTTGGAGGGGAGGGGTATTCACTGGAGTCCTGGGAAGGGCTGAGCATTGGCCATGGAATTCCAGCACGGATGGCGGCGAGGATGTGGCCTGGCTGGATCCAGCTCCCTGTGGTTTGGGCTTTGCTGTGTGCTGCAAGTCTGAACCTGTGTTCTCTCTGGACCGTGGTGGGAGATACATTCCACTGAGAAAGCACTACCTCTGCCTGGGCCCTAGGCCTGGGGGGATGCTGAGAGCTGCCTCGTGATGCTGGGAGCCAAGGACTCTTCCTGAGCCGCTCTCACCGCTTCATCTGGAGAATGGGGGCATCGCTCTCCTGACCTGACTCTCCCCAGGGAGTGTGCAAAAGGCTCCTGCCCAGGGATCAAGTAGCAGTGTGCCCACCACATAGTGGCTGCTCACCAAATATTTTAGGAACATGTGAATGACGGAGCTGGTAGTCTCCTGGAAAGTGGGGCTTAGCAGGCTGAGTGGGACAGGCCGCACAGGGCTGGGTGAGTGGTGCCGGACCAGACTGGGGACTCTCCTGTGTCAGTACCAGGGACAGGGAGCCCCAAGGCTTGGGACGGGGAGGGGGGCTGTCCAGGCCTTGCCTTTCAGGGGCTCTCTTCTGTGCTCCCTACATCCCATGCACCCTCTTTCTAAGCCTCCTGCATGGGAATGGAGGCAGCATGGGCCCTCGATGAACAGGTGGGCATTATGTCTGGGTATTGGGTGCAGGCTTGGCCATTGGTCACAGCCTCCTTGTTAGAGGCAACTGCCTGCCAAAGGCTGTTCCACATGGGCTGGGCCTCCATGAGTTGCTAGGTTCCAGGCCAGGTTCCTTGGGCCTGGCCTTGCACCCCAGGGCAGTGACCACCTAGGGCATTTCTAATCAGAAAGGCAGGTTACCTTCTGTTGAGATGTAATCCTTACTTTCTGTCATGTCCAACGGCTGCTGCCACGTGGGAGCAAGGGCCTCATGGAGCGCGACTAAGCCCTGGTCCCTGGGGGCAGCCGGAGGGAGCCTCAGGGCCAGGCTCAGTTTACTCTCATGTGAAATGGGGATAATGAGGCTTCGACCTCGACAGGGGTTCGCTGTAAAAGGAGTGAAGAGGTGGAGGGCGCTTGCAAGGGTGCTTTGCTCTAGCAGCACATGGTAAAGCTCATGGAATGTCTTTCCATGCGTGTGTGCATGTATGCAAGCGACGATGCGCGTATCTGCATGTGTAGGTTGTGTCACATAAGCCTGTTTGAGTGGGTTTGTATGTGCGAGCTGCGTGAACTCTGATGGGTGAGTGTGTGTGAGCTGCGTGCACTGATGGGTGAGTGTGTGCACCTGTGTGTGCGAGCTGCATACACTCTGATGAGTGAGTGTGTGCACCTGTGTGTGTGAGCTGCATGCACTGATGGGTGAGTGTGTGCACCTGTGTGTGTGAGCTGCGTGCACTCTGATCGGTGAGTGTGTGCACCTGTGTGTGCAAGCTGCATGCACTGATGGGTGAGTGTGTGCACCTGTGTGTGTGAGCTGCATACACTCTGATGGGTGAGTGTGTGCACCTGTGTGTGTGAGCTGCGTGCACTCTGATGGGTGAGTGTGTGCATCTGTGTGTGCGAGCTGCGTGCACTCTGATGGGTGAGTGTGTGCACCTGTGTGTGTGAGCTGCGTGCACTCTGATCGGTGAGTGTGTGCACCTGTGTGTGCGAGCTGCGTGCACTCTGATGGGTGAGTGTGTGCACCTGGGTGTGCGAGCTGCGTGCACTCTGATGGGTGAGTGTGTGCACCTGGGTGTGCGAGCTGCGTGCACTCTGATGGGCGAGTGTGTGCACCTTTGTGTGTGAGCTGCGTGCACTCTGATGGGTGAGTGTGTGCACCTGTGTGTGCGAGCTGCGTGCACTCTGATGGGCGAGTGTGTGCACCTTTGTGTGTGAGCTGCGTGCACTCTGATGGGTGAGTGTGTGCACCTGTGTGTGCGAGCTGCGTGCACTCTGATGGGTGAGTGTGTGCACCTGTGTGTGCAAGCTGCATGCACTGATGGGTGAGTGTGTGCACCTGTGTGTGTGAGCTGCATACACTCTGATGGGTGAGTGTGTGCACCTGTGTGTGTGAGCTGCGTGCACTCTGATGGGTGAGTGTGTGCACCTGTGTGTGTGAGCTGCGTGCACTCTGATGGGTGAGTGTGTGCACCTGTGTGTGTGAGCTGCGTGCACTCTGATGGGTGAGTGTGTGCACACGTGTGAGTGCTTCTCTGTGTGCAGAGGGCTTGCCTGTGTGCCCACATGTGCTCGTCCAGGCCCCATCACTCCCCAGGGTGCACAGCAAGGGACCTCATCTTCCTCTCCCTGCTCTCTGTTCCTGCATCTTGTCAGTCTCCTGCCTCCCTCTTCACACCACCCTGTCCTCAGCTCAGTGTCCAGCCCTCCCAACCTCTCCAGCCCCGGCCAAGGCCACCCTCCAGCCCACCCCTCACTACCGCTCGCACCCCTGTAATTACGTTCAGGCCTTTACACCTGCCGTTGTCTCTCTCTCAGCTTGGTTGACTCTCGTGCAATTGTCCTAACTGGATGTCGCCTCCTCCTGACCCTCCTACTTTCCCAGCCCCAGCCCCTCCTCCCACCCCGTGGTCCCCTCCTCGCTGCCTGCTCACCATGTGTCTGCCGGTCAGTAGGGGCCCACACTGCTCACTCCCACTGGCTCCTCAACTCCGGCCCTGGGCTGAGCCCACCGTGGTCCCCCACACAGTCCTGTCCTCTGTGACCGCCACCTCCATTCCATTGCCAAGCCGGATGGGCTCTGTGGGCCACACCAGACTGGTCAACGGGGGCTTTTCATGCTCCAGCATGGAGGGGTGGGGATCTGGAAGCAAGGGGAGTGAGTGAGCAGATTCAATTCACCAGCTAGTTCTGGCCCGCTGGTTGAAGGGGGGCGGATGGCACGAGGGAGGCCTGCGCAGCCTAGGCCAGTCATGGGCACAGCCTTGCTGGGCATCAGACAGGGCCAGGCCCCTCCGAGCGGACAGCACAATGGCCTGCTAAGATGCTCTCCAGTGCCCGATCCAGCCTGCCACAGGGCTTCCTGCAGAAGCAAACTCCGGGAAAGGATCTGAGCGCGCATGGTTTATTTGGGAGGAAGCACAGGAGGAAGTGGGCAGTGCGGCGGGGCGGGGGAGCAGCCGTCAGGGTGTCTGAGGTCGGGCCTTCTGCGGTCATCCTCCCGCAGTCTGCTCCCCTTTGGGCTGAGGCTGCCTCCATGGTGCTCCCCAGCCCCTCACTGTGGCCCATCCCATGCACCGGCTAGCACAATCCTTGGCCACTGAAGGTTCTCAGCTCAGGGGTGTCAACACTGGTGGGAGTAAGCCAGGGGCACCGTGGAGCAGAGTGTGAAGGGGTATGGGTGGCAGAGTGTCTGTGGCCAAGAAATACCCCTGGCAACACATGTGCTTCAGTTCAGTTCAGTTCAGTTCAGTTCAGTCTCTCAGTCGTGTCTGACTCTTTGCGACCCCATGAATCGCAGCATGCCAGGCCTCCCTGTCCATCACATATGCTTAGTAAAAGCTGTTTATTATTTCAAATTGAAAGCGCTCTGGAAACTCATGTCTGACTGCTGTTTTTTCCATAGAGGAAAACTGAGGTTGCAATCAGAGGTGTTACTCAGGGTCACGCACAGGCCAGTCCCGCACGCTTGCTGCTGCCCTCCCAGGGTGGCCAGAGGTGTCTGCTGTTTGGCAGGAGTTTGTGCAACACTCTCTGCCCTGGTCACTCTGCATATCTTATCCTGTCCAATTCTCATGACACTCTATGAGACAGGAATTACAGGTCCCATTTCACAGATGAGAGAACGGAGGCACAGGAAGGGAAAATGAATGGCCAAAATCACGTGTGCCAGTGATTGGACTCTAGCACACAAGGCCTTTAGTGAGCACCAGGAGGCACGCTCTGTGCAAACAGGGAGCGCATCATTTCAGAGATGAAGACATTTGTTGAGGGGAACAAAAATTTTGGCCCAAGCCAAGCAGCAAAGCTGTTGGGGATGTATAGGTCATGAATTGACACCGCTTCCAGGTGTGGCCCGGCTGGTAAAGAACACGGGAGACCTGAGTTTGATCCCTGGGTTGGGAAGATCCCCTGGAGAAGGGAAAAGCTATCCACTTTAGTATTCCGGCCTAGAGAATTCCATGGGGTAGCAAAGAGTCTGACACGGCTGAGCGACTTTCACTTTCACCAGGGACGCTGGGGCTCAGAGAAAGCTCAATGACGGGGCAGGGGCGGGTCACAGCCTCCAGAGGATGGGAACCAGCCTTAGAGGGAGGTTGAAGGAAGCCGCAGGGACTGAGAACGGGGCAAGGTGCTGGGCCCACCTGCTGTCTGCTGGCCTGTCTGCCTCTCTTAGGGCCGCACCCTGGGAAGATACCGCTCCCTCTCCCCCAGCCTGGAGGAAGGCGTGTTTGGGCACAGATTTGCTCAGTGGCTTCTGGAGGGGAGAAACAGTCACCTTTCCTTACTTCTTCCAAGTCAGACAAACTCTCTGGACTCTAGCTGGCAGGGACACTGTGTGGACATGACCGTGGCCCCTTCTCTTGTCCCAGGCCAGGAACAAGGTCAGCACTGGAAGGTGCTGGGAAACCAGGGAAAGCCATGGGCCGCATGGGCTTGGCCTTGTTCCTGAGGCCACTTGGCTAAATGGTGCCCCTTTCTCAGGTCTGGGGAAGTCAGGCCTCTCTCTCCTGGGGCGGCTGTGCACATGTCTGCATTCAGGGCTCCCAGCGCTGCGTCATACCCTCTGTGCTCTCCCGGGGCCTCAACTCACCCCCTTCAGCAGGTCTGAAACTCCCAAGCTGGAGGGTTTGGGGCAGTGATGGACTTCAGATGCCCAGGGTTGCTTTGTCTTTGGGGGAAGGGAAAAGAGATGACCCTGTGTAGCCCCAAAAGAACCCCTGAGGCTCCCCAAACAAATACAACAAAAATTCACTGTGCCGGTTATGTTCTTCTTCTTTTTAATTGTTCACTCTGATACATGAGCTTCTCACTCATCTTGGGAGGGGGCCTCAGGCCCGAAGAAAAGTATTTCTAACAGAACCATTTAAGTTGGGGAGTGGGGGCGGCTTGGGACCCTCTCCACGGCAGTGGCTTCCAGGGTCACAGCTGGGTACTTAGGAATTTTAAATCCAGGCCCAAATGGCAGTCGGCGTGGCCAGCATGCCTCCATCCATGGGTCTAATTCATGGGAGGACGGGCGGCACATCCTGCCCTCGAGTGGCCTGTGCTAAGCTAGATGGGAAGTAAGTTGACCAGAGGGGACCCGCAGAAGCAGAGCACCACCCCCAGGGGGCAGTCTTGGCCTGCAGGGGGGCAGGACCACAGGGCCAGGAGCCTCCAGGGGCTGACCCAGATGTTGCTCAGTACAGCTGCAAGCTCCTCACCCGTGTCATGTCTAAGCTTGGCTCTGTCCCCTTTGCCCTTCAGTTCCTTGTGTGCAACAGGGAGCTTATCCTGTCTGCCCTGCTTACTGATGCTGAGCCCCCCAGACATGGACACCTTAGAATTTCCAAACACTTCTGTCCACCCTCTGCTGTTGGATGTTTGAGCTCCCTGAACCGACTGTCTTGTCACCATCTGCCCATTATTTGGCTCCTGCAGCCCAACCCTCATCTTGGGATTCCACCCTGTGCCGATCTTGCTATGCACAAATCCAGTAGGCTTCCCTGCTCTGATGCTGGTTGACAACTTGCAGTATGTGAGTATTTGAAATTTGTGCCTTTCTTGGCCTCTGCCACCCACAGTAATGTTTTTTCATTTCTTTCTGCCTAGCTGCTCTCGGGTGGCTCCTGTCCTCTCCTCTAAATGCTGAGTTTTTCAGGTTTATCCCTTGTCTTTCTTCTGCACTCCTCTTCCTCCCTGGGTGATCCTACCTGCTCCCATGGCTTGGAGGCTTACCTTATCAATTAACTAGTGCTGTATCACAAACGAAAGTAACCCCGCATCAGACAGAAGTGAGCATGCGTTTTTCTCAGTGAAGCCTCTGTGGTTGGCTTGGGTAGTTCTGCCTCATTCTGGACAACACAGTCATGATCTTCTCATGGCAAAGTCCAAAGCACAAGCCAGCAAGACCACCTGCACACAAATGCCTCAAGTTTCTGCTTCCATTGTATCTGTTACTGCCTGACTGGTGGGCTCTGGGGGGACCCCAAGGTCAGGGGGCCAGGAAGTGTGCCTGACTCATAGTGAGCTGTGGCAAGAATGTGGATGGATGATTCTATCATGGGACAGCGAGGAATTGGGACCAATAATTTAATCTACCCCAGCACACTGGTGCTGACAACTCCCACACGTGTCTGCGGGCTAGTCTTCTGTTCTGAGATTTAGGCTCACATTCCACACCCTCTGGATGTCTCTGCTTGACTCTCCAGAAGGCTAGAGACGGTTATTACTCAGAGCATCTAGACCCTCTCTTTAAGACTCAGTTTCCCTGTCTGTAAAAGGGGCAGGTTCATTCAGATGATCTGCAAGTTCTGAGAGTAGGTCTGGGGCTTGAGGTCTCTCATCACCTTTGACTTTTTAGAGGATTTGCTTTTATTCCGGATTTAGGTGATGGAGAGGAACATGGATGTGTTCCTCTCCTGAGGGGATGCTAGAACCTTCTGTCGACCCCTTCCAGACTGTGTGATCATGGTTCTCATTGAGCTCTCTTGGACCCTGGAAGTCAGCTGGGTCATGAAGGACAAGGGGATGTGGACTCGCCGGGCTGTGGGCAGAGAGATGGACCCTCACAGTGACTGAGAACTGATGCCCAGGCCCAGGTTCTGAATCCAGAGAGGCAAGACCCGTGTGTGGCCCTCGAGTCCTACCACTCTCCTGAGGGAGAATTCTGCGGCCATTCTCATGGAGACAGGCGCGCCTCAGGAACCTCATGTCTCAGGCAGGCTGCCCTCTGGCCTGAAACAACCTTCCTCGAGCCCTGTGCACCCCAAACAAAAGCTGCATCCGACTCCTTAGCCTTTGTGCACATCTGCATTATTAGCAATGCTAATACCATTCTGCAATGATAAATAATTAAACAATTATGGTCATGAATCAATAAGTTTAGCACATTTTTTCATCAGTAAATTGTACTGTATAAATAAGAAATATAAATTACCAAGTCTAATTTCCCCCTAAAATTATAAGCATTTTATATCTAATAATTAAAAAAGTATTAGAATTCAATGTAGGATAGTTAGAACTTTAAAGAATTTTCAGTTTCCACTAAACACCATTAAATTGTCATGTTTTATGTCTCTGAATCTGATTAACATTTTGAGATCTGGCCCCAGAAATCTTTCTTTGTGAGCTCCCAGAGAAGCCCTGTATGTTTCCATTTCTCTCTGTCGTCACAGACGGTGAACCCACTGGGCTCCAGCTTCCAAGGGTCTGAATGCACGGGGCCAGCTGGAGAGCTGGGATTTATGGGATCTTGATCGAAAGAATCCATGACTCGTGGGCCCAATCCAGCCTTCTACAGTTCTCTTTCTGACCTATTGGGAGTTGTTTTATTTTATGTTTTGCTTTTAAGTTTCAATTTCTAGATTAAAAAAAAAAAACTAGAAGATGCAGCAAGACTGGATCCATAATTTAAGTGCCTCAGTAAATTTACTGACCAGTTTGCCACAGTCCCCACCACTCCCAGCAGCCTCTCAGGCCTCGAGTTGAGGGCAGCAGCAGTCGTCTTGAAGGTCACGTGACCTTTCTTGTCTCTGGCCCCATTTCGCATCTGTGTCATCTGCTTGACCCCATAAGCACCTGGGTTTCCCCCACCCCAGTCTAATGGTTGGAATTTGCTGTCCTCTGTACTCTAAGCATATAAAGTAAAGGTTCCCAAGGCCCAAATCCCAGGACAGTTTACATGTGGGAGAATCGTGTACTAGTGGGAAATGTTAAACCAAGGTGACACCCAGGCAGGTTCTCTCTCACTTGCCTCCGGTCACTGGTTTTGCTCCGTGCTCCCACCTCCAGCCTGAGCAGCCTGCCCCTGGGTCCCCCAGCGCTCCTGCTGCCTCTGGGGGACCAAACCCCCTGCTCCACCTCCTTTGAGGTTCTGTCCTTATTTGGTCCCTCCCCCAGGCTTCCAAAGCAGCAGCCAGGCTCCCAAATTCTCTTTCTCTTGTTTCACCTGTCCATTACCAAAAGATGAAACTCAACCCAAATAACCATCCAGAAACAGTTTTCTGCCTCCACCCCACCACCAGTCTGCGCCACCCTGAACCCACTGTTGGGAGAAAGGTCACTGATCACATTACCAAGAGCTGACCCATTCTGGCTCCTGCAATCCTTTCCACCCAGTGGCGGCTCCGCCATCCACCCAGTTGCCCACCCAGACCCCAGGACTCATCCTCACCACCTGCCCTCCCTCAGCCCCACGCAGCCTCTCACCACGTCCTCTGGCTCTGCTTCCACAGTCCTGCAGATACCAACTCCCCTGCCAGCCCCTTCCTTCCTTCCCAGCAGTGGCCGAAGCTTCCAACTGGACATTCTGCCTCCAGCCCCTTCACTTCTTTGAAAGCATTGTCCACACAGCTGAAGAATGAGGTTTCTAAATCACAAATCTGATTAGCTCCACGGCCACCCCTCCCCAGCTTAAAATATTTAATGATCCTACTGCCTTTGGATAACTTGGTGTTTGAGTTCAGATGCATTTGGAAGCAAGAGTGATAAATGCCTCTGTGTAGCTCAAGAACAGGTAGGGGTGATTCTCAGGCTAAACTTTTGTGGGTGCAAAGGGGAGACAGGCAGGCAGCACAAGTCAGGCAGGCCTTGCGCTGGCACTTTCTTCCTGCAGGTCCCTCTCTTCCTGCTCCTCCTCGCCCTCCATGGCCTAGTTCTTCATCTCCTTGGAGGAGCCTCCCCTCCCCATGCCTAAATGTCTTGTGGCTCCCTCCATCCCCTGTGAAGTGGGGACGGGTCCCGGCCACTCCCCTGTGCCTGCAGAGCTCTGTGTCATGGTCAGCGGTGGGGGGCTCTGGGGAGACTCAGACACCACCTGCCTCCTGGACTCTGGCTCTGCAGCCTTGTTAAGAAGGCAGGACCCAGGTGTAGATGACCAAGACTCCAGCCCCAGAAGTGGGAAACAGACCAAAGCCCGAGAAGAGCGGGCCAGGGTGTGAGTTCTGCTTCCCTCCCATGGGAGATGCTGACTGTCTTGAGGGCTCACAGATGTGGTCCCTGAGACCAGACCTTGAATGCAGGGATGTTCCGGTACTGTCACTTCCCAGAGAAAGCAGGGCTTCCTCAGTTTTTCCTGGTCCACTGTGCAACTCCAGCTCTGGAGTCTGAGGCTTGAGGACGAAACTCTGTCACTCACCTGGGTCCTTTGGGACTCTGGGGATCTGGATGCTTGTGTGTCATCTTCCGGATGGAGGTTCCAACAAGGTTGGACGGCGGCTGGGCACATGCCAGGCTGAAAAGGGCCCTTATGACTGAAAAACGAAGGAGGGGTGATGTAAACAGACATGTTCCATTTTACCACTGTCTGGAGTCCAGGCAGGAGGCTCTGTGCTGTGAGGCAAGGCTGCCAAGACGCTGTAGGGGCCACTTCTAAGTCCCCAAGGAGTCTGGACTCAGGAATCAAAGTTCCCAGGGCTGCTATTGCAGGGTATCACTTATTAGTTGAAGGATACACCTTTTGATGGACTAAGAACACCTAGAGAGGACAGCAGCCATCAGTTAAGTAAACAAGCCATCTCATTGAAACATTTGTCAGCGCCAGAAAAAATCGGATAACTGATGGACTCTCAAAAGAGCTTGCCTGAGGCATGGGCCCTTGCCAAATGTTAACCTTAGGGCAGGGGCCCAAAATTGGGAGAGCTTCGATGTAGGGAGGGTCTCATCCTGGTTTCCCTTGGGATGCAGAGCCCAAGGCTGTGGTCCAAGTGCCCAGATAGCTTTCTGGGAACATAATGCAGTGAGTGGGGGTGAGGAGGGTGGTGGAGCCGGTACAAGGATACTACATGGAGTATTCCACCGGTGCTTGATCCCAAGGGACCTTCTGAAGAGTTGACTGACATGCAACTCTCAACTGTCCACCTGGGGAGACAAAATGGGGACATAGTTACCTATCAACACTGACCCCCATCCATCAGCATGATGTCCACATACTCAGGTTGTCCATGCATGTCCTGCTTAGGTTCAGCAGGTAGTGAGAGGTTTGCCATGTGGGCTGGGGAGAGTGTCACATGGCACCTGGCCCGTGAGAGGGGTCCCATGCACAGATGCAGGGATGCGAGGATGCAAGGGGATGATCTGGGCATGGCAAGAAGCAGAAGCCAGCTGTCTCTGAGGGTCAATACCAGAGGACGCAGGTATCACAGCGCTTTTAGTCCCCATGGGCCCTCCCAGGTAGAAAGGGGTCTCAGCTGTTCTGTTTTGTCTTTCAGACCCCTCCAACTTGGAAGCTGATGTCAGAAATCGGAGGCATCCTTTGAAGATGGGCAGGAGGAGCTGCGGCCCTGGGCCATGATGACCCGCCTAGGTTTGCCCCCGCAGCCCGGCCAGCTCTTGCACCTTGCTGCTTCCCACCTCTGTCTGTGGGTGGAAGCATCGGGGCCGCCGGTGCCAATGCCAGGATGTGGGGCCTCCAGATTTTGTTTCGCTCGGTGGCTCTTAGCAACATGTTTCTTGCATTCTGCTCATTCTGTTTCACATTTCACACTTCCGCAGGCTGAGAGATCCAGCCATCTAGTGCAAACGCTTCTGACAGGGCTGGGGCGGAGGAGACCCCTGCTGGGCTGAACGAGGGGAGGGCAGGAGGGACTCTGGTCAGGACAGCTCCTCATTGACATGTCCTTGCCCCCACCCCCACCCCCTTTCCGCTGTTCCTTCTTTGCCTTGTGAGTCCCTCTGGGAGCTATAGCTGCTGCCTTGCATGCTCCCCCACTTCCAGCCTTCATTCCAGCCCCTTGGAGCACCTGGGGAGCTGGGCTGGACCTCATACCTCCTGAATCACCCCCCACATCTCCAAATAGGCCTCACCCTTTTATTCTGCAGGACCAATTTTGAAAGTTTTCTTTTCTACCTTCTCACATTCTCTAGTCAAGTAGGAAAAAACTCTTCTAATTTCCTCTCTCTATATGTAGATTTAAATTTATTTATAATTAATTTGTTTGCACAGAATTTCCTTTATTTTTCCTCTCTTTGGCAACACTAAGTCAATCTGAACCTCTAGATTGCTGTGTTCATATCCATGTCTTTATTTATCTATCTGAATTTTAAATTTTAAATCTACAATAACATTCAGAATTAGCTCGCAAAACTGGATCACACAAAGCCAGCAGGTTTAAAAATATTTCAAAGATGTTGCTTTCATGCTTCAAATCCTTGAAAAGCCAAATACATTCACTTCTGAAACTAAGTCTTGGGTTTTGCTGAAAAAAAAATAAGAAAAGTGTTTAATAGCACATATGGCATAATTTTATTTGACATCTGTTTTGTAACAAACAATATTTAGCTCACTTATTTGCTGAATGATACAGTACACAGTGCAAACAAAAAGTCCAATGAACAGTTTTTAGAGTTTGTAATATATCAATATTTATTGCAAAAGAATGCAAAACTTAAACATTTAAGTGTGTTATTGATTGTAATATGCAAAACATTGATTACTGTATGTTGCCATTGCAAAAAAAAAAAAAGTGTACTAAATGCCTTCTGGGGTATGAAAATGAGGTACATTTCGGTGAGAGGAGCTCACTCGCTCCCCTTGGTGACATTTAGTCTTAGACCTGCTTCCCCCTTGTTTGTGTCATCCTATCGAAGACAGCTGTCAATATATTTAGGATGCTTTAGCTCATAACAGCAAAAATGGTGAGACTATTGGCTTAATTGCAAGGAGTGATTGATTTTCATGGAAACAACATTTAAAAGCGCAGAATGCACTTTCTGTTGGCAGTGCTAGTAGAATGTTCTAATGAACTGAAGCCTCGCACAGAAATGCATGGGACTCATTGCAAGGATTAGCAAAGGACAACAATGGCTGATGCATTCTTTTTTCTTTTTAACTTTAAAGTTGAAATAAATTATTTGTTTACATAATTGAACAATAAGAACCAATGCTGAAATAGAATCGGATGTCACCTAATGCCGAAAGCAAACACCAAAACTCTGGTCAGTGAAGCAGAGAACAGGATGCTGTTGTTGCTTTTATTATAATCATTGTTACTGGGAAAATAATATTGGAAAATGTTTAAGCAGACAATTGTTCAAGTTGCAGGCAGGAAGGAATAAGGACGCCCTGTCTTGTTGAGATTCTGGGTGGGGGTGCTGCATTTTCCCTTGACTTCATCTCAGGAAAATAACCAAGGCAGATGAGACGAGTCTGCTCACTGAGGGTCCCATATCAGGTCAGGGGGTGGTGTTGAGCTCTGTCAGGAGCCCCTAGAAAAAGGCCTGGAAGAGGGGAACACTGCCTGAGTGTGCCTCTGGAGTCAGGACCTCCCCCCAGGACCAGAACTGTTGCAGATCTGATTGTTCTACTGGCTTTTCAGACTTCCAGACGAATAATCATAGGAGCGATGACACCATATGTCAAGTAGGTAGCCAATGGGAATTTTCTGGGTAACACAGGGAACCCAAAGCCTCCGTGACAACCTAGAGGGGTGGGATGGGGAAAGAAGTTGAAGGGAGGTTTGAGAGGGAGGAGACCTATGTATACCTTTGGCGGATTCATGTTGATGTATGGCAGAAATTGTAAAAAATGTAAAATTGTAAATTGTTACAAAAATTGTAAAATTGTAAAGTAATTATCCTGCAATTAAAAATTAAATTAAAAACAAGTAATGACAAAAGCAACAGCTAACGTTGGCTGAGCACCCTGCGCTCGGGACACCAGGTGGAGAGCCTAACGTGCGTGCTGTAGGCATCCCTCCACATCAGCCCCTGAAAAGCTCTCCCCCGACTCAGGGGGCTCTGGGCACCTGTAAAAGCCATGCCTGTGGCTTCTGTTTTGCAACAGGCTCTCCTTAGTCGTTGGAGGCTAGTGTGTGCTGGCATTCTCTAGACTCTGAGTACTGGGGGTTGGCCAGGGCAGGAATGGGGAGACCTGTCTTCTGCTTGCTGGCGGCCAAGGTCTCCCACGAACCCAGATTTGTATACAGGCGGCAGTCAACTCACCTGACCACGCGGGGGAAAGGCAGAGGGAGCGTGTTGGGAGCTGAGGTGGGAGCAGGCCACTCCTGGTCTTAGGTGGCCAAGGGGGTGTGGTGGGTGCACCTTCCCCGGGCTGTCCTCCCAGCTGAGACCAGATGCAGGCAGCGGGGGTGCTGCTGGCTGTCCAGGTCCCTTGGCTCTGCCCCAGTGGGCACTGCCCCCCTTCCTTTTAATTCCTCTCAGCCTCAGTGCCCACATTTGTAAGAGGAGGGTTAGATGAGGTAACCGGTGGAAGGGACCATGCAGGGCATGCCGCAGAGGAAGCACTCAGAAAACACCAGGGTTTTGCTTTGCTTTACTCAGAAAAAACAAACATTTATATCTCGCAGTCTGGAGGTTGGAAATTCAAGATTAGGGTGCCCACATTGTAGGGTTCCTGTGAAAGCCCTCTTCTGGGCTGCAGACTGCCAGCTCCCCAAGGTGTCCACACGTGACGGAGGGAGACAGGGAGCTCTGTGAGGCCTCTTTTATAAGAGCACTAATCCCAATCACGAGGGCCCCACCCTCATGTCCTCATCACCTCCTAGAGGGCCCACCTCTTAATATGACCATCCTGAGGATGAGGGAAAGCACCAGCTTTTGCTTGTGTGGTTCTTATTAATTGTTGGTGCTCTCCCTCACTGCTGAGGGGATTATGGTGGGAGGCCTTGACCTTTATGTAGCCTCTCTCAGCCTCAGTTCATCATCTCTAAGAAGAGATAGCACTCCATAGGGTTGCTGAGAAGATTAACCCCAGGTCTCTCTGTGTTGTGTTTTGCACAATCCTGTCCAGATCAAGCACTGAAATGTGAGTCACAATAACAGTGCTATCTTCTGACGCTGACAGGCAGACCGGGGTCCACTTGGAAACAAAGAAGCAGCTGCAGCTGGGAGAAGGCGTGTGCTGGGGGGCCCGCCCTTGCAGAGATGGCAAATGGAGGTGGAAAAGGCCAGCTCACCTTCTTCTGCGCGAGAAGGTTCTAGCAGATGTTGCGGCTGTAACAGTTGAGATCAGTGACTTGGAGCTGAAACCTGATTCACGAGGGGAAGGGGGGGCCCTTGCAGCAGCAGCCCACCTACCCTCGTCCTCAGCAGCAATTAGGGACCATGACGGAAACAGAAAGCAGAGGCGAACAATGTATGTCACAAGGAAATAAGAACATTGCACAGCTAGAATAAATAATAATATTTTTTTTCTGGCTTTAATGAAACTCTATAGATATAAAAAGCTGGAGAAAGGGGATTTTTTTTTCACAGACCTTAATTATAGCAGGGTTGTTAGTAAATTTACTGAATTGCAAATGTAAAATATTCTGATGGCCTGAGTAAAACCACATATTTAAGCCTTCTAAATGAACATTTCTGTTTTTTGAGTAATTTGTACCATCTGTGTCAAAATTCTGAGTCTAAAAAAAAAAGCAGTGGAACAAATGTTGGTTCCATAAAACAGTCCTAGTTCATTGTTGAAATTGTCACACATTAACATTGCAGGCCATCTGGGAAGACAAAAGCCTCTAACCAGATTGCGGAGATGATTTTATTGGTCTGGTATTAATCAGGATGTGGCATAATATTTAAGCAGAAAGGAGAGATGAGGTGAAGTGGAGCCCTCCATCCGCCCCAACTGTGCATGAGTTGTACCAAAGCCCTCTCACACTATGGCGTGGGGCATTTTAAAAACTGGTTTCATCATCAGAAAATGTAAATAAAAGGCAAGGTAACATTTCCAGTTTGGAAGCACGCACACAAAGCGCAGAAACTTCATGGACTGGGGCGGCTGGCTCACGGGGAGGGAAAATTCTTGTTGGACAGGCTTTTGCAGGACCATGCTGGAATTAAGCTGCAGGGAAGACTTTATCACAGTGCTAAGTTGCTTCAGTCATGTCCGACTCTGCAACCCTAGGGACTGTAGCCCTCCAAGCTCCTCTGTCCATGGGATTCGCCAGGCAAGAATACTGGAGTGGGTTGCCATGCCCTCTTCCAGGGGATCTTCCCCACCCAGGGATCAAACCCGCCTCTCTTATGTCCCCTGCATCGTCAGGCCAGTTCTTTACCACTAGCGCCACCTGGGAAGCCCTAAAGATAATCAGGTCCCACCGAGACCTATCACAAAGCATCAAATAAAAGACCCCATGCCCAGGATGGCCAGAGGCCCCCCATTCTCCTGTGTGTCCACTCTGAGGCTGGACAAGCCTACGACGACACTGGGGCCATCTCCTGTTGCTTGGGCTGTCTGCACTATCACTTTGGGCTGTGGATCCCTGGGCCTGTGGCAAACCCCAGTCCTGTCCTGCCCTTTCCTGGCTGGTGCCCAAGTGCAGTGCCAATCAGCTCATGAGCGGAGGGCTCCACCGAGCACCCAACACGGGCCACTTAGGATGCACGGTGGAGGAGCAGAGACATCGAGGTGGCAGTTCAGACCATGTCGTGGCTTCTGCTGGCCTTTCCACTCAGTGGGCAAGCGTCCAAGGGTGAGCGTGTGTGGCAATCTGAAGTTCCCCCAGGGGGTCCCGCTTCCTCTCATGGTGTGAGCAGCTCACAGAGCTTTGGGACATGCTTGTGTTTAAAGAGAGTTTTTCTTACAACATGCCCTGTTTGCAGCCACCAGCTTAATGGAAGGAGCACCACTGGCATCATAAGAGATTTTCAAGGGAAATGTGGGCTCTGCTCTAATTTTACCCTGTGCACTGGTAGGATACAGCACCACACGCTATGTGATGTGACTTTTGTGAATGAAGACATCCAGGGGCTGTCCAGGCCGCTGCTGGCCTGGGAGGAGGACCTCTGTTCTTGTGGCTTGCTGGAGGCCAGAGAGTCACAGCTCCCAGGCCAGTCCAAGGCCGCAGGCCTGCCTGCCTGGAGCCGGAGTGGGGCTGGGCAGTGTGGCAAAGCTGTGGAGGGAAGGAGTCTCGCTTCCTGTTGGGCTTACTTTGTCCTTTGTTCCTTGCCTATCAGGAGGTCAGGAAGGGAGAACCTTCCCTTTCAGACTGGCGGTATCCACCTCGGCTCCAAATTCCAAGAATCTGTAGTCTTCTCCAGCACCTGCCCTGTTCTAGAGGGGAGAGAGAACCCTGGCCACAGGAAGTGAGTTCAGTTTTCATGAAAACTTGTCTGAAACAGGGAGGGAAATGACAGAAGGGAATGCAAGGTGCCGGGTCCCCAGAGCTCAAGTAATCAGAGCATGACTGTCATGATTGTGGGAAGCATCCAGAACGCTCTCTTAAAATGGAGGCGGATTGCTCTACTCTGATGTGTAAAACCCTGGAAGCCTCCCACTTGCCCCTGGAGAGAGGCCAGGAAACCCCAGGCCCCATGAGAGCTCAGCCCTCACCCCCAGGCTCCCACAGGAAGGGCCTTTCCCGCTGCTGTCCACAGGCTCTTTATATCTGCTGTTCCTGGTGCCTGGAGCTGTCCTGGCTTGCCACCTCTGTGGACCAGTAAGTTTCTTTCCTTCTATCAATGCCAACTCATAATCTTTAAAAGCATAATCCTTGGGTTTCATAATACACTGCACTTTTCCTTTGTTTACAAGTCACAGTTTTAATTAAATAACATGTCATTACTGTTTCTGCCTTCCTATCTGAATACAAGACGATCCCCTATTTTTCCAATGAAAGGATGAGAACATTTTTGGGAGGTCCTGCTTGCATGTGTAGACTTTTAAGGCAGTAGTCAGAATGGCTCAATTCCCCTTTCAAACAGCGTGTATGTTGCAATTCATATTTGAAATCACATCTCGTATAAGACGTCACACAGGAGCACTTTTTCATTCTCCTGCACCAGGAACCCCTTGCGTTTAAACGCCCTGCGAGCACTTCCGCCTCAGTGCCTTTGCTAGCAGAAGTCATGTTCTCAGGCCCCACCCCCAGCCACCTGTGAGATGCAGCACTGTTTGAATCCGTGAGGATGTTGTCAAGAATTGTACCTAAAGCCACGAACATCATTTGCTATCCAAGTTCTCCATAGAACAACCACTTTCTGGACTGCTTTTTAAAGTACCCTTAAAAAGCTGCTTTCCAATGACATCCAGTACCTGTAATTTTGAGATCACACCCCTTCCCATGAATAATTATGATTGTTCCACTTCTTTGTCTTTTCTTTCCACTGATTCCATCAGGTGACTTCTGTGAGCACCCAGAGTTAGCCATGATTAAAACCTGCAGAACATACAGGTGTGATGTATTTTCCTGTAAGTTCAAGCAGAAACGTGACAGAAGACTCTGCAAACACCCGAGCACAAGACAGCTCTCCATTTTTTTACAGGACAATTTTGGGAAAACTCTATCCTTATATTTGGGCGTGAATGGTCATTCTCTATCCTCCCTGCTATAGACTATAAGCTTCACAAAGGCAGGCAGCTCCTGAATCCCAGGGCTGCCCAGGGAACGTGACAGCTCCTTGAGGGCTCAGAAACATCTGCAGAATAAAGGGTTGATTGAACAAGCTGTTTTGGAGCAGGGACCACGAGGTGGAGGGAGGGCTAGATGCAGTGTGGTTCGGAGGTCGAGAGGTCGGGGACTGGCTGTCAGTAGAGAAGAGACTTGCCCAACAGAAGAGAGCAAGGGGGCGCTGACATTCCAGAGGTAAGAGTGGGAGGTCTTTCATTAACACTCACACACAAATGCATGCACAAAGACATGCACGCACACACACCCCACACACACACGGACACACAAGACATGAGCAACCACACAGACATACACACAGACACAGACACAGACTCAGCACACCTACACACGTATTCACACACAGACACATTCAGACATGCACACAGACACAGAAGACACAAGCAGACACACAGACATACAGAGACATAGACACCACACATACAGACATGCACGCAGACACAACTAGATGCACAGACATACGCAGGCATATGTGCACGGACACACAGAGACACACAGACAGACAGACACACACACAGACACAGACACACCACACCTACACACGTATACACACACAGACACACTCAGACATGCACACAGACACACAAGACACAAGCAGACACGACTAGACGCACAGACATACACAGGCATATGTGCACGGACACACAGAGACACACAGACAGACAGACACACAGACATAGACACACCACACCTACACACGTATTCACACACAGACACACTCAGTCATGCACACAGACACACAAGACGCACAGACATACGCAGGCATATGTGCATGGACACACAGAGACACACAGACAGACAGACAGACAGACACACACAAATGCTCCAAAAGAAGAGATTCCAGGCTGAACAGAAGCCTCCAGAAGATGGCGGAGGCGAGGGGACTGGCAGGGGCGCCCCTGCCCTTGGCCGCAGTGCTTGTCCTCGGGCCTGACCAGGTAATGAGCACAGACAGGCGCTCTCCTGATAATTCCCTCCTTGTTAGACATTGTTGTTAGCTCGCTAATGTCTTCCACTTAAGTAATAGCCACTGAGGTGTGGGGCTTCCTGGTGCCTAATGGCCCGGGGTGTCGCTGAGGGCCATTAATCCTGCTGGCCATTAATCCCAGGAAATGCCCAGGGTCATTACAGGCTGTGTGGCTCTCAACGAGCAGTGACACCACAAGGGGTGCCTCCAGGCCACTGGAATGACCCTCTGATGAGGATGAGCGCCTGGGCAGTCGAGGGTGTCTGGTGTTGGCGTGTGTGTGTGTGTGTGTGTGTGTACATGCAGGGTGCACACACACATAAGAGGGACCAGAGCCCAAACAGGGAGAGGGAGACAGGCACCCCTGGTCCCCAGGCACACCCCTGGGATGGCGGAACCGCTGCGTCTGGAGGTCTTGGACAGGAAGAATCAATGAGAAAAGGGTTCTGAGTGGCCTGTCCCTTCCGGGGTGTCAGGGAGAACGGGCTGTTGCCCAGCTCTAGGGAAAGACGAGAGGGCAGAGGGGGCCGTGGCCCCAGGGTGGGGTTGGACGGCAGCCCCGGGGGCTGAGCTGAGCAGCAAAGCCTGCTGTCCATGCTGCGGTGTCGTCCCCATCCCGCCTCCTCCTCTCTCTTCCCGGCCGAAGCCTCCGCTGCCCCGCGGCCTCTGCCTTCTGGGTTTTATCTAAGAACACAAGCTCTGGAGTCAGACCTCCTGGGTTCAAGTCTTGGCTTTGCTGGATCCAATCTGTGTGACCATCTCTTAAGCTTCAGTTATTTTTTTTCCATAAAATGAGAAAAACAACCGAGTTGTTATGAGGCTTAAGTGTAATAACGCAAGGAGAGCGCTTGGGAGAGTGCTGGGCGCCGGGAAGAGCCGTAAATATTTCCTCCTCCTCCTCCTCCTCCTCGTCTAACTTTATTATCGTTTTCCTTACACTCTCTGTGTGTCTCCTGACCTCTGCGCCCTGACTGTGAAGTGCTCCTTGGGCACACGTCACCTCCTCCACAGACAGGCTGTGCCCGGTCATTACTCACTCTCCAGAAATGCACACCCGTCGGCTTGGGCGGCTTGCCCTCTGACCCGCCGGCCACACGCAGGGGCTGTCTCTGGGCAAGGGCCACCTCTGGCTGTGACCCTAATGGCAGGCAGTCCTCTGGCCTGCCTTGGGGTCATGGGCATGGCAGGTGTCCAGCTCTGCCCCGTGGGGAGGCCCTCCCGGCTCACTGCCCAGTGATCGCCTTGCAGACTGCACCGGGGCTTACCTAGCACCAGGTCACCTGAAGTCTGCGATGCTGCCCTGGTCGGGATCCAGATAAATGTAGAACTGATGGCCGGTGCTGGGTTTCCAGCACAGCCCTCCGAAGCCGACAGGGGCCCCACCCATGGTGACACACTGCTCACACTGCTCACACGTCGGTGACTCAGTGAAAGGCAGAACCTGCTGCTACCGGGAGGGTGGATGGTGACTGGTCACAAGGACACCGACAGCCATCAGAGTTTGGCTCCAGACGGAGGAATCAGATTTGCCTAAATTTTTCTAGAATCCCTCAATTATCTGGCTTGTTTCTATCTTTGATTTCAAAAGCCCTGCTCAGGGCTGATGCCACCAGGAAGCCATGCCTGGCCAGGGCAGCCCAGACCCCCAAGGCCACTGTCATCGCTTGAGCCCCACACAGCTCCTCACCCACAGCAGCAGCCCATTTCCTTCTGGGCTCAGGGATGGGCCTTAGCTAGCGTGCCCTCTGCTCTGGAGGACTGTCCTGAAGCTCCAGAGAGCAGGCAGCCGTGTCTCCCACCCCCAGGGTCTGGCCTAGAGTGTCACTCCGGGGTGGGGGAGGGGAGTGCTCGGGGAAGGACTCCCGGCCCCACCCACCAAAGAATCCAGCCACAAAGAAATGTCACTGCTGCTGCACAGAAGTGTGGTATTATCAGCCCCATGCAACCGGCAAGTGGATTAAAATGCCATTAACACAGCAAATTAAGCTTACAGTGAAGTAAACAGAAATTAAATCAATAACCAGCACAGGGGGACAGCTGCCTTTTCCCAAATGGTCCCCCAGAGATGGGGGCTGGTGGGTGCATGGGGGGTGGGGTAGAGGCTGCTGGACAGGGAGGGGCAAGGGGTGAGGTGGGGGTGCAGTTGTCCAGGTGCTGAACAATAGGTGCTAAGAGGTCCAGGCCAGGCCCTGTGCCTCTGGTGGGCTTTCCTGTGTCCCCCAGGTGCAGCCACTATTATTTGCGCGCTCCCTGAGCTTGGGAAAATGCTGTTGAAGCACACGCTCCCTCACTCCCCACTCCCCTCCCTTCTTCCCACCCCTGCCATGACCCCAATGCAAAAAGCAACTTGGTCCATGCAGTTCTTGGTCCATGCAGAGGATGACCCACTCTCTGGCTTAAAGTTAATAACTTGTCCAGGCTTATCTCAGGACAGAACCATGTCCCCACACAGCATCTGATTCATGGATGCTCAGCTGACCAACATTTGTGCCAAAAGGCAGCCCAAGGACTTCATCTGGAACTTTCTGAAATGCCATCCTGTCCTGAGGGGTTGCTGCTGACAGGAGGCAGACTTGGGGCTATGGCACGCCATCTTGCTGCTCCACTTGGGCTGAGAGTGTAGCCACGCAGAGCTAAGGAGCCGGAGGCTGGAGGTGAGTGCCTGGATCCAGCTACGCCTGAAGTTATACTAGGTCCACTCCTGGACTTTTCAGGAAGCTGAAACTTCCTGCCCGCCACCCTTTATTTCCTGTTTAAATTGAGATTTTCTCATTTGCAACTAAGAGCCCAACTTGAAAAATGAGGGTATTTCTTCTTAAAAAAAAAAAAAAAAAGAAATCCATTAATCAAACACTTCTCAAGGACCAGCCAGCATGTGGTCAGATGGCAAAATGAATGGTGGTATCTCTTGGTCCCCTCCCCTCCCACCAGGTCTCGGCCTCCACCTCCACTGCCTCTCTGTGTGCAGGGAAGGTGCCCTCTGTGGACACGAGAAGGGGCAGCAAAGAAGGGGTGCAGACAGTGTGAAGCCTTCCCAGCTCTTTTCCTGCTCCTGCCACGTGATGCCCCTGGATGGAGGCAAGAACGCACCTAGACTGGGAACCCAGAGACCTGGTTCCAGGGGGATGCTCTGGGCACAGTTCCAGTGTCCATAGGCCAGTTTGCTTCCTCTGGAAATCACTTCTTCATCCAGCCCACAGGGTCCTGGGTTGCCTTCTCTGGCCTGAGCAGCTGTCCAGCTGTGGAGCAAGCATCCACCCAGCTGCTGCAGCCCTCTGCTGGGGCAGGCGGGCTCTGTGTGGGGCTTAGGGGCCCTAGTTCTCATCTCAGTCTCTTCCCTTTTGAGACTCTGGCTTAAAATGTCTGGGGCAGAATAATCATCTCTGAAGACTGATGGATTCCTGCTACGGGTGACATGGGGATGGATGCTTACTCTCTCCCTCTCACAGTCCCTCCCTCGCCTGTCCTGCCTCAGAGCCTCTGAAGATCCAGGACAGGGAATGGGTCAGTGTGTTCTCCTGGCAGCTCCTACCCCATCAGCAGGCCTCAGCTCCCAGTCTGGATAGGGCCCCGGCTCCTCTGTGCTCCTGCGGCCCTCAGTCCCTGTCCAGCACAGCCTTGCTGCTTTGTAACTGGCAATTCCCACCTCCGTTCCCCTCTGGCCTAATGGGGTCTTGGAGGGGAAGGACCAAAGCTGTCCTTTGCTTTGCCCCTAGCAAAGAGCCCAGGTGTGGCACAGAGCGGCCCTCAGCACACCCCCGCCGAGAGAATGAGTGAGTGAATGAGACCGTGCCGAAGACGCCTCTCCAAGGCTGTGGTCATGGCCTCTGACCTCCTTTAGGATGTTTCCAGCGAGGCTTGTCACATCAGTGACTCCAACATAAGGCTCTCAGGGGTCAGGGCCTCCCTGTGGGACCTCTGACCCCATCCTTCCCTCTCATCCCGTTTTCTCTTTTTTAAAGGAGACCTCCTTGGCCCCCATGCTGCCAAGGGTGAGGCTGCTAAAGGGCCTGTGGAACAGGGGGGCTGCAGTTCCAGGCAATGAGGAGGAGCTGCGGCGTGGAATCATGTTTAGGGGGCAGAGTGAACCACGGCACACTTTTCATTTTGCCCAGTTATTGATTCTCCAAAGATGCTTCTATAAATGCTGCACATAGAAGGAGGGGCGTATCAGTTGCTCATTACAAAGGTGATTATTCTTCCTACTCTATGGGGAGCAGTATGCAGAAGCACCCACTGCTTCCTGCCCCACAAGCCGAAGACCCTCCTGCCCTCGCAGCAAGCCCCTGTGGTCAGTGGCCACAGGGGCCCTGGCAGCCCGACACCCTGAGTCTGGACACCCCTCCAGGGAGGGGAACCCAGGGGGCACCCCTCCCCACAGCTGTGCTCCTGGTATGACCCCTGGCTGGGCCCAACAAGGAAGACTTTAAAGTTCCTCTGTTGATGTTTCCCCTCTTCCTCCCTTAGGCTCCAAATCCAATTCTAGCTCCTGGCCAACTGGTAGAATTAAAGGATTAAGAGCTACCCAGGTCTTATCCCGATATGAAAAGATCTCACCGAGAGGCTCATAGTTCAGTGCCCAAAGCCAGGGCATTCATTCCCTCCTGCACCAAGTATTGTTGTCAAAGCCTCCCTGGAACCACCTTTTGAGCTCCTGGCTGAGGCATCACTGTTTCACTTATCTCTTAAGACCCTGCTCATAATTGCTCAATGTCCGACAAGCAGAGAGGACTCCAGGCATTATCTGTTAAGGGCCCTCTAATCCAGTTCATGAGGACAGAGTGGTAATCAGGACACCACAGAATCCTTCTAAAGTCAACGCGGAATTTCACATGAGCCCTGAGCTGCTGTCTTGAGAGCCCCAGGGGCAAACACAGGTGGCCCCTAACCCCTGGAAGGGCCACGGGGATTTGAGGGTACAGCTGGGGGCCAATCAGACAAGAACAACTTGTGAAGGAAAAGGACCTTGTCTAGAAAAGCAAAAGGGTTTTCTTTTTTCCTTTAGTGGGGGCTGGGTGGACGTGTGACTGCTGCGTGTGTGTGTGCACACGTGTGTATTTGCACATGCTAAGTGTGTGTGGGCTTCCTGCACAAAATTCGCAGGTCAGCCCAGGCCATGCAGGGCCAGTGGCAGAGCCATGCCTCTGACAGGCGAGAGCGTGCAGAGGCTCTGGTGAATCAGAGACTGCGTTTTCTCAGGCCCACGGGGAGCTTCCTGACAAATGCTGCTGCTCTTGGGATGGGGGGGCGGGCAGCGTGCCACTCCATATGGGCGCAGCTCGATCTGCCAGCTGACTGCCGCCCTTCATGGGACACCGGCACGGTGCTCTGACTGATGGAGCCTCTGTGGGGGCGTCACAGAGGCTATGCAGGTGTGAGCTCAGATGCCACCGGTTCTTCTACCTGAGCTGACAAATGGAGCTCCCATCCCCTCACACGCTAGGAGAGATGGCTTTAAAATGGCTCTGAGAGCTAAGCCGGACCTCCTCTTCTCTCTTCCTAGGGCCTCCCCAGCTAGACCACAGGGTTGTGCCACGCTTTTTTAACACTTCCCCACTGTGAGCAAGCAGGAGTGACCCCCAGAACTGCACCCCCATCTCCGGCCTCCCCGGGCTGCCTGGCAGCCTGAGCTGGTCCAGAGCCTCTGCCTCCAAAGCCTCTGCCTGCCAGAGGCAGGACACAGCTGACAGCCATGCTCTGAGGATGGGTGAGCACGTTAGACTGCAGCAGCCTTGGATTCCAGACAGCATATAAGAAAGGGCTAATTGGTGTTTTGGGGTCCTGGTTAAGCAACCCTTGAGACAAAGGTGCAGTGAAAGTGTTTTTTCTTGGATGGGAGCAGGGTGTGAAAGAAGGGAAGAGGCTGCTAAGCAAGGTTCCATGGGAGCTCAGGAGGCTCTATGGCACAGGCTTTGGAATATCCTCATCTGGGAGGAAGCTGGGATGTTTGTGCATCCAATCCCATCAGCTCCTGCATAAAGCCTGCTCTCAGGATGTTAGTTACTTGGGCTGTGAGGGCAAAGGGTCTTCCAAGGCTTTGGAAGCGCCCTCAGGGACAGTGAGGTGGAACCTCTGTGTCTGGTCCTGGCAGGTGTGCTGGGAGGCTAAGGCCTGAGGGAGGCCAGCATCAACTCCACTGGGCTTGCCCAGGGCTCACTTCCTGGCCAGGTTAGTCAAGGTGATGGGACAAGGGAAATGTGAGTGTCCCAAGGCTGTGACTCTTTGCTGACTAACTTTTAGTTACCCTTTTAGTTAACCACTGTGGGAGTTCCTAAACTGTTGTTCTCCTAGGACCTGAGCCTTCTTGCTGCCTGGGTAAGACTCTACCATCTCCCCCTCCTTACCAGGAAAAGCATGGTCCGCTGCCTCCACCCACTAACCTAGGGCAGTTGCATTCCTGGAGCAGGCCACGGAGTATGGACTTTACTGTCCACTCCTGAGCTGAGCTCTGACAATGAGCCCCCTCGGGGCCTTTCTCTCTCCACTTGGAAAGTGGGCGCCTTGTAGACAAGTGGGAAAGCTAGAATGATCCACAGCATTGGAATAGATCTGGGAACATGATTATCAGCTCATTTATCTTAATACAGATATAGATGGATGCATGTAGAAATATTTATAAATCTGTGTGTATGCAGGGGTTATTATAATATACACACATATATTTCCTTGTTTTGTCAGCTGAAAGGGCCAAGAAGTAATGACAGCCCAGAAAAAACTAGCACACCTGCACCCAGACCTTGGTTTCTATTACCATTCTCAGAGACAGGAACCACGGCTCTTGGAGAAATTGCCAATTCTAGGACTGAAATAGGAAATATACAAGATGAGACTGAAGCATCTTATAGTGTCAGAAAATCAGAAAGTTTTCAACCTACACAGATGCACATGATAGGGGTTGAGTGTCGCAAGGATACAGGAGCCAACTGAAAGAACTCCTAAAGGCCAAAGCCGGAAAAATCTGACTCACAAAATAGATAATGTAACATTGGATTATAACCCAAAGAATGAAATACATATCCATGTGTCCATTTGGACATAGATAAATAATTGAATTAAACAAATAAATGGAGACAGTAGACATCTCCTAAACAAAAGAATTCCCAATCATTTATATAGATTATTAACCCTCATTCAAGTAGATTAAAATTCACTTTTCTTAAGCATGAGCTGCACAGAGTGAATTTGTTCCAAAGTGCACAGTATGGAAAGAGAGGATAAGAAAGAATAAACTTACAGTGGAGAAACCTGGCCTTAGTCAAATGATCAAGGTCAACACCAACAGTGATAAGTGACATTGACAGTATGATGGGATTGACAGTGATAACAGACAGCACTTTATCTCTATAGTCTTCCTCCCCAGAACCCATAATTTCAGTCTCACCATGAGAAAAACATCAGACAAACACAAATTGAGGAACATTTTATAAAATATCTGACCAGTGACCAAAGTAACTTCAAGCCTATGAAGGTCATTAAAAACAAGGAAAGCTGGAGAAACTGCCGGAGTCCAGAAGATCCTCAGGAGACACGATGACCAAATGGGTGGGATCCACGTCAGGTGAGTGGCTGGGCAAGCCTTTTTAGCTGGAGGGACTCAGTTGGCGGCAGCTTCTGCAGCCAGGTGGGTTAAGACCATCCCCCGAGACAGGGCATTTGATGGAGCAGCTGTGGTTTGGCCTGGGCCATCACCTCTAGCCTCTTCCTTGCTGGGCCTTTCCCTACAGCCTGTGCCCCAAGGCTCCCTTGTCATTTCTTCTGCTCATTCTTGGGAAAACTGGGCAAGAGAGGAGTTTTGATGATGTGAGGATGCAGTGATGTGTTTTAACGCACTGTTTCCTGGGGACCTGGAATGAAAATTTTAACAGCTCAGAAGCTGTGCAGTGGAAGTGCCTCTACTGTGGGTTCTCAGAAGGGTATTCCAACTAAATTGAAGAAATAAATATGCATCTTCCTCGTTTTTGTTGAGCAATCACCGCACAGAGCCCGAATCCTTAAGCGGCAGTGTGCTCCTCCATGGAAAAAGCAGCCATCGCCATGGGGCCTGGCTGTGCACCCTTTCAGCTCTGTCTGTGGCTTGTGGCTGTCAGGCCCCGTGCTTCACAGGCCCTGCCTAGAGCTCACCTGCCATACCACACCAGGGAACAACCCAGAAATGGAAAGAGAGAGAAAACTGTGGAAGAAAACTCCACCAAGGAAAATGTCTACAGCATACGTTATCAGTACCTCAGTGCACAAAGCGTCCACATACAAACAAACCCTTGTGCTGGGGCAGGTCCTTCATGAGAAGGAATGAGGGAGCTGGGTCTGCAATGCCCTGACATCAGTCAGAGTGGGCTCTGTGGGTTGTGCCATCTCCTCTCCACCTCTCCCTGCCCACATCTGGGTACCCAGGCTCCTGAGAGTTCTGGTACAGGGGAACCGCTCAGCCCCACTTTGCACCTAAGTGGGTCAGACCCAGGACCCCCGGCGTCTGACATTTATTCCACTGGCCCCTCATGCAGTTGTATTTCCCTGGCACCCGGCATGAGCTTGGTTTCAGCCTTTCTCCAGATCCCTGCAGAAACACTTCCAGGACGGCCCCGTGGTGGTGTTTAATGAATGGAAACGTTCTCTCACAAACAGAAAGAAAAAAACCTACACCAATCCCCAAACCTGTTAGTCGGAAAATATTCCAAGATCAACACATTTTAATTCACTAATTAATACAGCTAAAAGGCATTTTTCATATTAGACTTATTAAAATCACTTGTATTTAAGTGTTTTTGAACTCATATTTTCCGATGCTGTGCGTTTTTCTAAAGTGTTCTAGTCATGTTATGCAAATGCCTATTTAAATTACCAGGGGTATTTGTTTTCTATTTCTACTCTGTAAAACATAATTTTAATACAAGTTATTTGTGAAATGCACATTGGAAAAAAGAAAATAAGATTTGAGATGGCATTTCTATGATAATTTTATTGCAAATGTTGACCATGTTTTTGTATTTGTCTGCAAAAGGTAATGCAAAATATACATAAGACATATTTCTGGGATTTATTGTTGTATGTGACTAAATTAGTAAAGGAAAATTTGCTTCATTTTTGAATCCAAGGCAGGGCAGTCCATCACCCCGTGAAGCATGTTTTAGAGGGAACAGTCACGGCCACATAGCAGGCTGAACTCTACACCATCACAGAGAGAAAATTTGCTCTTGCTCTGTGCTTAAACAAGATTTTCTGACACCTGTGTGCTGCCAGACATGACATTTGAGGCAAAAACACAAGCCTATGCAGAGGACAGGGAGACTCAGCTTGAAGCAGGACAGAAATGCTGAGTGAAAACCATGACCAGGGCTCTCTGGAGTGGCAAGGTGGTAAACGCAGGGGGTCAGACTCCAGGACGGGAGAGAGCTTTGGGAGAGGACCCTGGGCGGTGGTGTGGCGGGGAGGGGTGAGTCTTCCACTGTAGGCTTATCCAAGATGTGTAGACTTTCTCCTGCCAGCACCTTTTTGATGCATGTGTGATATAGACAGGATAAGATGGCTAGAGGCAAAAGACAAAATGGAGAGAGGGAACTCTATTAAAATTAGATATTAATGCTATTTCTGAGCTTCCTGGCAGCCAAAGCAAAAAAGGAAAATATAATGAGCTCAGTGTCTTTCATTGTCCAGTCAAAGGATACCTACATCTTAGAGGAGAGATACCTATTCCTTAGTCTTCCAATCTCAGAGGAATACATGGCCCTCCCCGACTCCACCTCCCACTGCCAAAGGAAATCAGAAACATAGCAAGCTCTGAACCCCAACAGTGAGTTTACAGAAGATGTGGAAATGTCCTTAGGAAGGGTGATTGGATTCAAATGAAGGGTCTGGTGGTCAGTCACAGTTTCTGTGTTAAGGTGGGGGGCACCTGTAATAGAATGAGACTCCATCTCCAACCCCCTAACCTCGTCCTACAGGGCAGCCATTGCTCACTCTTATGTGTATAGCCCAGGTCTGGATTTTTCCCCAGGCTCCCTTGAGGCCCTGGGAAGGAGGCTGCTATCCTGAGCGCTGGCTGGGGCACAGGGCCGGCAAGGGGAGTGCTGCAGGGCACATGAGCTGCTGGCGACTTCATTTCAATCAGTGTGTGTTCCTTTTAGGTGCTAGTGATTGGTGCTATACAAAGCAGGGAAGGGAAACACAAACTACCCAGCTGCCACGTGGGGGAACCCCTGCACTGATACCTGTGCAGAGAGGCATGGAGAAGGGGCTCCCAGCCTCTCCTGAGCACACACTGCAGGCTTTGTCCCCGGGGACAGAGTGCAAGTCTCTTGTCAGGACCCGACAGTGGGTGCCTTCAGGGCCAGAGAGTTGAGCTCTCAGCCAACTTGTGTTCAGATCAAAGCTGTGTGACTTTGGGCCAGGCCTTCCCCACCCCAAGTCTGTCTCCTCACCCCAAAACACGGAGAAGACAAACCCAGCCACGCAGAGACATTGTGAAGCTGACATTGTAAAGAATGCGTGCAGAGCACCATCTCACAGAGAGTGCTGAGGGCCCTCGGGGACCACGATGACAGTGACAATGGGAGGGGGTGCAGGTGGCCCTGAAGAGCTCGGAGTGCTCTGTGTACATGAAGCTGTTAACCTGAACAGTGAGCCTACGAGGTACCCCTCTCACTCCATGTGAGGGGAGCTGGCTCAGAGAGGTTCAGTGACTTCACAGCGACGCACAGCATGTCAAGGGTGGGCTGGGATGAGGCCAGGCACCCCGGGTCTCATTCAGTGCTCCCTTTGTCCCCTGCGGCTGCGGAAGTGTCTCATCCAATCGCTGGGCAGGACCAGGCCTGGGCAGGACGACGAGGGCTCAGCCAGACACAGGCCACGTGCTGGGAGCGTTGTTTTCCACCTTCCCTGATTCTCCCTTTCCCCTGGTGCCGTTGGAGCTGGACTAATTAGGTAAAGCCTGTGACTCCATATCTAGAAAGGGGAGCGGAAGGCCCCCAGTTGGGTTTCCCCATCCCCCCGACTTTGATGCTCCTTGCTGTTTGGACCTGGTGAGCAGGCGATGCCCACGTGAGGTCTCGGAGCCCACAGATTTCCTTTCTCAGAGCGGGGGCCGTGCTGTGTTGTCACTCAAAGGGGCACGTGCAGCCTCCCCCTGGACAGACCTATTCAGAGGGCCGTTGCTGGGGAGCCTGTGGCTGGAGAGCCAGCCGCCCTGGTGGCCACGTGCAGAGATCAGACCAAAGGCCTGGACCGGGAGGTGCAGGAGCCTTGACAAGCATTTTAATGTCTGAGGCCTTTTGAGGCATTGATAAGCTCAGATCTTCTCCCGGAAATTTTAAAACAGAGTCCCTGATTCTGGGGCGTGGAAAGCCCTCAGGCGGGGGTTTGCTAAGTGTCACTGCTCCCCAGGGTGGGTGCCCTTCACAGCCTGAAGAAGAGGCTTCCTCCCGGGTCAGGCCCACTGGGAATCAGCCCTCAGGCCTCCACTCCCGTCCTCCACTCTGGGCCGCTGTCCTCTCCTACGTCTGAGCCGGGTCTCAGCAGAAGGTGGAGCCGCCGGCAGCCTGGGCTGCCTCCCTGCTGGGCCTGGGTGCAACACGCACACAGCTCTGTGGCTGGGGCTGCAGACACCATATAGGGCGTCAGCAAAGTCCCTCAGGTTCACCCAGAGGAACACGGCTGCCCTCCAGGGAGGTTTCGAACCCAAGTCTCTGGATGTTTACTGAGCTCTTTCTCTAAGTCCAGCTTGAAAGGGGCTCAGGGTCCAATGGGGACCGAGGCAGATGTGGGCCTGGGCTCAGGGGCTTGCAGGCTGGAGGCAAAGAAGGACGCCACATAAATGGTCACAAATTAGTGATCATAGCTGGCAAAGTGATTCAGAGGAGAGGCAGGTTAGTGAGGTCCTCCCATCAGTGCCGCACAAAAGCTTCCCTGGAGAAATCAGGCCTGAAAGGGGGTAGTGGGTGCTCACCCATCTGATCACAGTCAATGAGTGAGTTCCCACCACGTCCCAGGAGCTGGGTGAGGGGCTGGGTGGACACAGCTGGCTAAGTCTGGAAGGACTATTCTTCCCTGGGAGATCACGGTCGAGAGGAGGGTAGAGGGAGGCAGGCCAGGAATGAACAAAACAGTGCCATAGGTTTGGGGGTGATGATTAGTGTAACAAAGAAAATGAAATAGGGGATGAGATAGGGCACTGCTGGTGGGACCTACAGCTGAGGGGATAAGGAAGGTCTCTTTGAGGAAGCGATGCAGAAGCAGTGACTGAATGAGGTGAGAAGCCACCTGGTGAGTTGGGAGAGCAGCCTGGCAGATAGAAGAGCAAGTGCAAAGGCCCTGTGGCAGGGAGGAAGCAGGAGTGTGAAAGAGCACAAGGAGGCCTGTATGCCTGGAGCAGCAGGGGAGAGGGGCATGAGAGGAGGGGTCTGCAAGGCCAGAGGGAGGAGTCTGGATTCTATTCTGAGCGCAGTGAGGAGCCACCAGAGGGGTTAAGAGAAGACTGACATGATTTGCCTGTGCTAAAAAACTCCTCTACACTGTGCAAGATGATACAGCAATTCCTCAAAAAAAAAAAAAAAAAAAAACCATACAATTACCATACGATCCAACAATTCCATTCCTGAGTATATATTCAAAAGAATTGAAAGCATGCTATCAGATATTTGTACACTTGTGTTTATAGCAGTGATATTCACAATATCCAAAAGGTGGAGGCAATCCAAGTGTCCATCGACAGATGACTGGATAAACCAATGTGTTACGTATATTCAATGGAGTATTATTCAGCGTTAAAATGGAAGGGAATTCTGACATGCTATAACACGAGTGAAGATATTATGCTAAGTGAAATAAGCCATTCACTAAAGGACAAATATTTGATTCCATATATATGAGGTTCCTGGACATTTATGGAGACAGAATGGTATTTGCCAGAAGCTGGGGAGCAGAGGGAAAGGGGGGTTATTGTTTATTAGTGCAGTGTCAGTCTTGCAAGAGGGAAGAATTCTGGAGATGATGGTAGTGAGTGTTCCACAACAGTGTAAACACGCTGACACTGGTCTATACACTGAAAATGGTAATGTTCATGTTATGCGTGTTTTACGCACCCCAAATCCTTCTGGCGGCTATGTAGAAGGAAGTAGGGAGCCAGCTCAGGTCAGGGCTAATGATGGCTTGGGTGAGGGTGGCAGAAGTGAAGATGAAAGGAAAAGCAGCCTGACTGGAGGTGTGCTGGGGAGCTGGCACTGCCAGGACTTCCTGACACAGCCTGTGCAGCATGAAGGGAGCGAGGGATGGAGGGTCCTGGGTTTCTGGACTGAGGAATTCACCCAAAGAGTTTGCTCTGGAGCAGTTTGCAGAGATTGGTTAAGGTGGACAGAGCAAAATCTGAACCGAGGCCACCTACAGGCATGACTTTGAGGGACCCCAAAGGGGTAGAAGCCCTGGAGCCTGTAGGAAGCAGTTTGCAGGGCCAGGGCAAAGCTTACTGGATGGGGTTTGATCTGGTCTTGGAAGAAAGGAACACAAACACAGATGAAGAGAGGTTGGGAAGGCGGAGGTAGGGAAGGACTGAAAACAGGAAGGTTGTGTGCCTGGCATGGATTTTAGGAAAAAATAGTGTGCTGATGGGGATGACCTAGGCTTTCCGCCCAAGTGGAAATTGAATGCCCAAGTGAAGAGTCCAGATGTTATTCAATAAGCACAGCTTTGACTGGTTCCTACAGAACAGAAGGGAGAGAGAGAAGTCCAGGTGAGGCTGCCTACTATCAGGAGATGGCTTGCCTGAGCACCCGGGTGCCCCAGGCTCTGAACATAGTCCAGGGATGCCTCAGTGTAGGTGGCAGGATGTGGGCCACTTCCATTCCATCCCGGAGATGGAAGATCCTAGAACAGATTGAGCTCTGTGAGCATCTTCTTCCTCGTTACCTGGCCTGATCTTGTCTACCCAGCCTCTCCCCATTGTTCACAGAGCTCCAGACACATTGACCTTTCTGCTGTTTTGCAAACCCATGTGCTTTTTCAGACTCCAGGGCCTTTGCACTTGCTCTTCCCTCTTCCCTTTGCCAGCAAGGTTTTCCCACCAACCATTCACTTGGTTCCTTTTCATCATTCGCGTCTCTGCTCAAGTACCTCCTCCTTTGGGAGGCCTCCCTGACTCTGCACTCCAAAGCCTCCCCCCCATCCCAGTTTCGCCTGCCTTCGGGTTCTTGTCACCAAAGTGAACCTGCTTGTTTTCTTGTTTATTGCACGTCTCCTTCCTCTACCCCAAGCAGAAAAGAAGCCTCAGAGCCCGAGACTTTGTCCATCCTGGTTATAACTGTGTTTTCAGGACTAAAACTGTGCCCTGTGAAGTGAATACCATCAGTATTTGCTGAATGAATGTTTTAGGGGCTGTCAGTACAACCAGAGATCTAGCAGGCCCAGGGTGATCCCCAGGGACCCAGGACTCCAGACACCACCCCACCCCACCCAGGAGGGTTTCTGCTTTGTTCTCCCTTGGGCTTTCGGCAGCAGGAAGGCCAAGGGTGTTCTGGGTTTGGTTTTTGTAATTGGTTTGATATGATCATGAAAAGTATCTAAAAATTGGACAGCTGGAAATGTTTTTCCTCCCATTTATTACTTAAAACAGCCTTAGAGTTTGAGGTTGTTTTTAAAATCAGATTCTCCTCACTGAAAAAATAAAAAAATCTAAAAAAAATACCACAAGCCCACTCTTGCATATTTTTGAAGAGACCCCACAAGGTCATGACAAGGCCTCTGCTTGTGGGGGCAGGGCTCCTCCATGCTCCAGACGAGAACCGGGAAGCGTCCAGAGCTGGGGCTCAGCCATCCTGCCGCTGTCGTATCAGGAGGAGAAGATAAATTAAGATGAGTGTATTGCACAGTTAGACATTAACTACGACAGTGAAAAAGTATTGTGAATGTTAAAATGGCCCAGACTAAAATATACTGAGGTTAAAATACAGGGTAACTTTACAAATCACTAATAATTTCTTTGGCTTTCACTGCAATAACATTGATTTAATTCATTAGATTCCTTTCTAAATCTATATTTCAGTTTTAGAGTTGTCAGTTTCTGTTAATGACAATTTTGCCCCATCTGTTCCAACATGAAAATGAGGCTCCTTGCAGCAGACAAGATAGATCTTCAAGAGTTTAAGAAGGAGAAGTCTTAAAGGTATTTCACTCAGATTAGGCCCTGTTTGATGATTCACACTCAAAATGAAGCTACCCACAAAAAAACTTTGCGTTGACACCAGAGGAATGGTGAACACCCTCCCCCAACAGCATCTCCTGCCTTGCCCCCCTGCCGGTGGCTGCCCTCAAGTCAGATGGGCCCACTGTGTTATCATTGGTTTGTATGTTGGAGGGGAATATTCAAAACATTTCCACTCATTCTTTTTTTTTTTTTTTTTAATGACAGAGCAATAATTCTGGGTGTCAGCATATCAGAATTCCAGCGGCTGTGATCAGAATGAAAATGTGTTGCTGTAATTTGGCCATTCAAATCGTCATATTACAGTAAGTCGTTTCCGTAAGCCCGGTGAGCTTCTGTCTGCCAAGGGGGCAGTGTCTGGCTTCCCAACTCTGTGAGAAACATCTTTGACAATCCCCTCCAGCCCACCAGCCCACTCCTCTGTCAGTCTCCTGCAGGAGACAGTTTTGAAAGCATGGGTGAGTGTGTCCAAATCTGGGACCAGATGAAAGCATTGGAGGGCCCAGTGCAGGCTGGACAGTCTCCTTCCCAGAATGTGAGAGTATTCGGATTCCCTGAAGAGGATAGGCCCTGCTGCTAAATCACTTTAGTCGTGTCTGACTCTGTGCGACCCCATAGACGGCAGCCCACCAGGCTCCCCTGTCCCTGGGATTCTCCAGGCAAGAACACTGGAGTGGGTTGACATTTCCTTCTCCAATGCATAAAAGTGAAAAGTGAAAGGGAAGTCGCTCAGTCGTGTCCGACTCTTAGCGACCCCATGGACTGCAGCCTACCAGGCTTCTCCGTCCATGAGATTTTCTAGGCAGGAGTGCTGGAGTGGGGTGCCATCGCTTTCTCTGGGATGGGCCCTGCCTGGCCACAAATAAGGAGGCATTCCTGAGCCTCAGGCATGGTCGCATGTTTAGGGGGTGGGGAGATGTTCCACTCATTATCAATCATGGAAAAATAAACCCACCCATTAAGGAAGACACATGGTCCAAGGAACCAGGGATTTTTAAAATTTGAAAACTTTCTATAAAAATATGCAGACATTAAAACATATATGAATTAAGCTGGATCCTCAAAGTTAATATTCACCATATGTATTTACTTTCAACTCAACTCCAACAAGTTGAGTGCTGCACGACAGCACGGAGAAAGAGGAGATTGCCTCTCACACGGGCTGACATTAAGTTGAGTTACTGTTCTGCTGTAGACTTCTGTGTAAAGTCTAAAGACAGTTGAGAAAATCAGACTGAAAATTCTCCTTGTGGATATGCCTTCTAATTTCGAATACAAATTAGTGAAATTTTCACATTTCAGATGTCACACCTTGAGCAAATTAAAAATCAACAAAAATACTAAGGTTCTATGTTACCTGCTCAAGTGTACAGAATGTATAAAAACTTTAATCAAACACTTGGGTTTGCTCAGTTTCAAATTGTGTTAGTTTAATAGTTTCTTTTCTGCTGTTTATATTAATGACATATTCCCATCTAAATATATTGCCATGCTGAAAAGCCATCACAACATTTCTAAGGTTGAATGAATGCAGTTGTATTCATGATTTTTTAATAAAAAGATCTCTTTCTATTAAGTCCCCTCTTTTTTTTTTTTTTTCCTCCAAAGATCGAGGCTCGCTACCGTGTGTGCAGAGGCTTGGGAAGCGATATAAATACACATCGGTAGCACCTCATTTAGTGTGCAAATGCCTTCTCTCTAGCCACGGAGAGCTGAAGAACCACCGCTTTTTCACATGTCCCGGCTGAGGATGAGGCCATCGAGGGTCTGGTGGAAACACAAATTGCTTTTTGTAAGCATCGACTGAAGATCTCATCACTTGGGGAAATGTCTTAATTTACTCTTCTCGGCAAAGCAGTAGCATACACTCCTGATTCAGTGGGTGCGGCCCCCGCCTTGTCTAGATGCACGAAGGATGTGCAAGGGTATAAATGCAGGGTGAGTGTAGGACCAGGAGGGTCGCTGGTTGTCCTCTTGGGGCTCTTTGAGTCATAGGCCTGGGATATGAGACCTTCCCTCCTGGATTGCTGAAAACACCTCCAGAGAGCTCCTGCCCTACTTGTTTAGGTTTCCTATACTGCCGCTCTCACCTGGGGCTTGTTGGGGACTCTGGAATTAGTCATACAGTCTGCTGGGCTCAGGGAGAGGCCTCATGTGGGTCTCTAGTTTTGGCAAAACTGAAGCCAAATTTTCCAGTTCTATTAAATTGATCCGTTGTCAGACAGCAGAGCAGGGGAGGGAGGGTGAGTCACAGGTTATTCAAAGGTTATTTGGAGATATATTCTCCAGGAGCCAGGGGCCTCTGGACTTGCGACCAAGGACTCCCGCTCTGGACTCTGCAAATGGGTGAACTGTGCAAGACAGCTTCTAAAGAGTTTTCCTGCATCAGGATGGTCCCCTTATGGAAAAGAGCCAGATCTTTTAACACAAGTTAAGTTCGACTGAATCATAAGTGCCCCATACTATAAATACAAATAAACGCATTATTATCCCTACATTTACAGTTATTATGTAAAGTGAGGCATAGGATCTAGTTATTTACAAGGTCTGATCAATATAAAGACTTCATCTGCTACCTTCCCTTCAAAGTTATTTTTAAATTTATGGGTTATTATGAAATATAGTCAAACACAGTGACTAAAAATAATATAATAGACACGTGCTTGCGCACCACCTAGTTTTATCAGATCTTAGCAGGAGGTCATATCGGTCCCAGATTTCTTCAGAAACTAAGATGTGAGTTGCCACAGCAGTGTGCCAGGGCTCCTTGCACAATGGGGCGGGAATCACCTGGCAGGGAGCTGACTGCAGGCCATGTCCTCGGCAGCTTGGGCAGAGGAGTTGGCTGACCTGTAAGAAGGGCTGCTACTTGGCAGTACTGCCTTGGACTTACTCCGCGTCTCAACAAAGCGAAAGGAGGCGCAAACTGAAGGACACAGATTTGACCTGAAGGCCCAGCAAGAATTGTAAGTTACAATGTGCACCACGATCTGTAGGCAAGAGAAATGAGGTGATTAAGGCTAAAAATGAATATGCCTGACCTGGGAAACTAGCCTTCTGAAATAATTAGGCCACGAGACATAGGACGAGGAGCACGATTCAGGTGTCTGTTGAATAAGAGACACTTCCCCCTCCCGTGCCTTTTCTAAATTCCTTAGTTCTCTTATTGAATTGGTTTCAGAAATAGTTCATTTCTGACCATGCAGGGGATTCAATGTGTCTTCCTAAGCCAGTGTGTGATGAGATCGGGGGCTTTGCTAATCAACTAGAAATATTCCTGGATATGCAATCTTTACCTGTTTAAGAAAATTATATAATATATTTCGAGCAAATTAATTCCATCTGGACCAGTTACAGCATATAATCAGCTGTGTTATGCAAATAGTTATCTTTGTGCTTGAAATCAATAACTTATTTTCTTCTGTAATAAAGAGAAAAGGGGGAGAAGTTATTATTAATTATGTACAAAATGAAATCTTTTCTTGCAAGACTGTGGGTTCCATTTCATTGTGAAGGCATTGTCTATGCCAATTTCTGGGACCCCAATGAGCACCTTCAGCAAGACATCCCTAAGGCTACCTGTCACTGGGGAGCCGTACCTGGGCCTGCCTCTCTCAGGGGTGTGCCTGGTGGTCTCTGCCAGAAAGCTAGCCTGGCCCAGGCTCTTCCCTTTGGCTGTAGTTTCAAGGAACACCTTATTTATAAAGCTTGCTTGACCACTGTTAGTCAGTATTAGCTCCAGTTACAGATGAAGTTAATGACAATATTGATTATGCCATAACCTATGTTAATACTGAGTGTATTGTCAGCTTGCCATTGGGCCCTATTTATGAGCTATTTCTGCCCTCCCGATCATGGCCGAGTCCTGCAGGAAAATCACTCTTCACGTCCGATTCTGACCAGGAGTATCCCTCTTGTGACCACCTGAGGGGCAGGATGTAGGAGCAGAGGTGGTGTGACTCTTCATCCCAACCAAGAGCCTTGCACCTGTTTATATTCTCACAGACTTCTCTGCAGCTCAAGCGGTAAAGAATCTGTCTGCGACGCAGGAGACCACGGCTCGATCCCTGGGTTGGGAAGTTTCTCTGGAGAAGGGAATGGCAAGCCACTCCAGTATTCTTGCCTGGAGAATTCCACGGACAGAGAAGTCTGGTGGGCTACAGTCTGTGGGGTCGCAAAGAGCCGGGCACGACTGAGCGACCAACACATGTAACACGACATAACATTCCCACAGAGGTCATCATCACTTTCCTCTTTTCCTTCAAACGGGACTTCTGTGTTCAGACTTCTGCCCCACGAAGGGAGAATCCTCTGAACTGCACAGAACTGGGATGGCCGGGTGGGGGCCCTTCTCCTTCTTGGTCACACTCCAGCTGAACCTATAGAATATTTTTGGGGGGGCTGTTACCCCGGGGTCTGCTCTCCTGGAAGCTGGTGGATTTCCTGCTCAGCGTGCAGAGTCACATCACTTAAACGTGGAAACCCGTCAGAGCATCCGTGGGCTGCGGCATGGTTATTTTTGGCCAGCTGCCATTTCATTTACGAGGTACTTGTATTTGACAAACGGATCTCATTTATGCACAGATATCAGGCTTCTTCCTGCCTGATTATCAGGCACGAGACCCTGCCCTGACCTCAGTCCCACGCCTGTTACCTCAGTGGAGGGGCCATATCGTATCCTGACTCTGAGAAGGCCCATTGCAAACACAAGACTGTCCCTGTTCTTCAAGCAGAGGGTCTGATTGAGCCTTTATTAGCACAGAGTGGACTCCCTGCACCAACAGTCCCACCTCTGGAGGTCTTACTGGTTCCCTGGGGGGAAGACTGGGGCCTTCAGGAGACTCAGGAGAAGCAGAGGCCCAGTGGCCAGGCTCCCCCACGTGCTGCTGCAGGGGGAGGGGCAGGGCCCGCTTTGGGGTGGGCAGGGGCAGCCTCCAGGGCCCAGGGCATGGCCAGCAAGCCCAGGTTGTCTAGGGAGCCCTGGGCTCAGGAGTCTCTTCCTCCTCTACCCTGCCTGCCTTGGCTCCTGGCCCTTCTCCCTTCCTCCTCCTGGGAAGCAGGTGGGGTCTCTGAGTGTGATGGCAGGCAGACACCTCGTTAACCACCCTTCTTCCATCCAGGCCTGTTTATGGATTCCTCTGACCGAGTCTGCCAGGCGGCTTGAACCGGTTGTGGACAGCTGGGCTGCTTGGCATTTTATGGTGAGTGGCGGCTTCCCAAGGCTGTAACTGCCTGTGTCCGTGGGGTGCCCAGGGACGTGACTCCCCTGCCTGGCACTCCTGAAGGGCGCCCTCTCCGGGGGCCCAGCCCAGCCAGATCCGACAAGCCACTTGGCCACCCTGGCCAAGTGCATGCCGAGGGCCGTGCATGGGGAGCCCAGGCCAGGCAGCTGGCAAAGGCTCCACCCGGAGGGAGCCCCCATTCCATTCCAGACTTACGTTTTCATGATAGTGATGCCTCCTGGGGAGGCACCTTATTGCTCTTCACAGGAGCAATCTCTATCGAGAGAAATTAGTTGTTTTGTTGTTTCAAAGAAAAGAAATGGAAGAATCTATTTTAAAGTGTTCTCCCTACTTGGAGGAGGTGGAAGGCAAGTTGTAGGTGGCTCTCTCAGACCCTATTTTCCGGGAGGTTTCCATGGGTGACTTCTGCCTGGGATTAGCCAGGGGATTGCAGAGGGGCTGAGGTCCAGGGGGGGCCTCATGCAGGCCACACCCTTGAGTTTAAGCTGCAGCTCCACTGCGTACTAACTGGGCTGTTAACTGGGCTGTTCCTTGACTTAGTTTCCCGATCTGGAAAATAAGGCAATAACGTATTTTCCTATGGGATGGCTGTGAGGATGAAATGAGATACTGTATGCCCAGTGCTTCACCTGGAACATAGCAGGTGCCCAGAAATTGGCTAACAGTAGAAACCGCACACACGGGGATTTGGAGCTGGCTGACTCCTGACTCTCTGTGGGCCAGATCCGGTGCCTCTGTGTTTCTGCAGCCCCTATGGGGCTGGGCCAGTGCATGTGACTCTGCCCCATGTAGAGACCTGTGCCCTTTAGTCCTGAGGCTCTGACCAGCCTCTCTAACTCGCCTAAAGGGCCACCTCCACTCGGCTCTGAGAAACGGAGGTGGCAGCCTCACCTTCACCTTCTCTAGGCTCCAGCCCCACCTTTAGCGGGACCACTGGGTTCCATCACACCAAGGGCAGCACCCAACCCTCTTTCCAGGGATGCTCCATAAACCTCGTACCTGCACATATGGGCACATCCTAATGGGGACCCCTGCAGCACATTTAGCATTTACAGAGCATCTGGGAGATAACAACTTTTATGGGAGGGATTTTAATTAGTGCTCTGGCTAAACATGGTGGAGTTAACATGGGCGGAATTGGCTGGTGCACTGACTTCCGCAAGAGGCATCTGGCCGGGAGAGGCGGCCATGTTTCTCACCTGATCCCTGGCTTTCGTGGAGGTGGAGGGCAGGGTTGTGCGGAGACTCACCCAGAGAGAAGCAGGGTGGGGTGCAGTCTCCCAGTGCCCTGTGCCCAGAAGAGCCTCGTATTGGCAATGCTCCGCTCTCATCGTCTTGAAATTCTTAATAATTTAATCATCACTAAGCTGAACGTAGAGAGTGTCAGGGGAACGTGCGTGTATCAAGAAGTGAAATAAAAACAGCTGTGTAGGTTTTGTGCAGCATTCCCTCTCTTCTGAATGAGATGCACATGGATATACAAGCTACAAAACACAGATTGGGTAATTCTGGTGATTCTGCAAGTGAGTTACATGCTCTTATATTCGTGTTTAAAACTGGCATGACACCATATAAAGTGGACAGTAAAATTCTTGTTAATAATAGTTTTAATTTTTCTTCACTTGAAATGATGTTAAATAGCAATCTTAAAACATCGTGATATGCTGAGACACCACAGAAGAAAAGCAAACGCTTTATATTTTAGTGAGCGCATGCTCAGTCACTTAGTCGTGTCTGACTCTTTGTGACCCTATGGACTATAGTTCACCAGGCTCCTCTGTCCATGGGATTCTCCAGGCAAGAATCCAACTGGAGTGGGTTGTCATTCCCTTCTCCAGGGGATCTTCCCATCCCAGCATGTGAACCTGCGTCTCCTGCACTGTAGGCGGACTCTTTACCGCTGAGCCACTGGGGAAGCCCCTTACATTTTAGAATCTTAACCTAAAGGTATGTTTCCTCTACTCTTTGAACAAGGGGCTCCACATGTTCATTCTTCATGGGGTCTTGCTTGCTTTGCCGCTGTCCCGGGGCTTTGGCTCAAGAATTCATGAGGCCAAGTGAGATAGAATGGGCAGAGTGAAGATAGAAGTTGTACTAAATTGCCTCTGTTAGCCTTTGCCAGGAGCCAGGAGCTGCCCTCAGCATCTACATGGATTTTCTCATTTAATCCTATAAACCCACAAGGTGGGTACCTTTATTATGCCCATTTTACAGATAAAAGACATTCAAGTGCAGAGAGGTTAAGTAACATGGCCAAGAAGGCACAGAGCCAGTGATCAGAGTCCAGCTGGGGTCCAGAGCCAGTCTTCTCTGCCATCTCCTTATTCTGCTGCCCTGTTTTGCCCATTTTATGGGATGAGGGCACTGAGGTTCAGAAGCACAGCCCTAAGTCACAAAGGGACAAGGCAGTAGCAGGCCTGGGACTCAGTCTCAAACCCTTGATACCCACACTTCCACTCCTTCCCCTAACCTGCATTGCCTCATCTGGGCTGGAAACATTTTCCTCTTTCCTCTGAAAGAGCATGTCATCATCATTTGTCGTCAAGGGCCCCAGCTTTCATATTAATAACTCAATGAGTGACTTTGTTCCACATTCCGTTTTGAGTGATGACTCGGGACCTCAAAATAGCTGTGACTGCCCTTTTGTTGGTGCCTTCACACTTGCACACACACCCCTGCACACTGCATCAGGACCCCAGCACTGAGACACACGCACACACTGCTGAGGCACACACACACCCTGCTGAGACACACACACGACAGGCACAGACCACAAATATGCACATTCAGACACAACACCCAGACGCACAGGCACACTTGAGCAGACACGCATGCAGATCAATACAGGCGTGAACAAAAGGTAAACAGATATGCCCACGCACACATACATTCATGCATGTGAGGCAGTCAGACACACGAACATACACAGGACAGATGCAAAGATCATCGCAGCACTGCCAGGAAACCCAGTAAATCACAGCCCGCAGAACCACCACCTGGGGCACTGGTGTGTGCTGAAACAAAAAGGGCTGTGGGAGTCTGCTCCCAAGGTTTCATATCCTGATGGGTCCCCTTGCTGGAAGGAATTGAGGTAGAACACAGGGAAGTATGGCAGGAAATGACCTTGGGGTCATGTAAAATCCCAAGTCAAGGTGGCCAATTCACAGGCAAATATTTGTTCTGTATTTAAGATAAACGTAGGCTTAGCATCACCAGGTGACCATACGTGTGCTTTGACATTCATGGTTCCTTCAGGAGCTCCCTACTGGCAGGGAAACCGGACTCAGCTGCAAAACCATGGCAGGGTCAGTGGGGACAGATTTGCGGGTCAGAATAAAGAGATCACAGGGCCTGAGGTGATCAAGGAAGGCTTCCTGGAGGGGGAGGTCTTGGGCAGTGCAGAAACAGTCTCACTTACCTTACTCCTGCCTCTTCTTTCTTCCTTCCTCCTTCACAATGACCAGCCCAGCTGGAGCTGACAGTAGATTGGGGGAACCCATTGTGACAACCTCTGAGATGGTTGAGTATGAGGTGTGAGTATGAAGATTTGATGAAATCAGGCATGTAAAGTGCTTTGCACATGGACTGGCCCATAGTAAGTGCCCAGATAATGTTAGGATCATCGTTTGTATTGCTATAGCCCGTGTTGCCAGCTTATCCAGGGTTAGGGTATAATTGGAAAGTGAGGATTCTAGACAGATGTTGGAAGAGTGGGAATGAGGAAACTATGAGGTTCTGAGTCTAGAAAGCACATGACTGCAACAGTAAGATCATGGGCACAGGCTTACTATGAACGCAGCCGGCTTCCCAAGGTCAGGGGGTCACTGAGTTCCCAAAGCCATCCTTTCTTGATGTCCATTCCCTGGCTCTCCAGGTATGATTCAGTCTGGGCTATGAATGACATGGGTTCTTGCTGTGTGACCTTAGACATGTATCTCAACCTTTCTGAGTGCCAGATGTGTCCTGCGACAATGAGAACAACAACTTCCACCTTGAGGCAGTCTCTGGAGTTCCGATACAAAGGAAAAACCGGAAAGCGCTT